>NC_134083.1:27057943-27357943 GCF_000715075.1 Nicotiana tabacum
ATGTACATGGAGCTCTTCTCCATATTATCTTTAAGTCCAGATACAACTAAGAAGTGCTCAAAATAATTCATCATGAGTTGCACTGAAACTCTGTTTGCTCTACAACACATGAGTAGATCATCAGCAAAACAGATATGAGTGATGTGTTGCTTGGAGCATTTAGGATGATAGTTGAAGTTTGGAATTATTTGTAGCTTCTTTAGTGCTCAATTTAGGTATTCCATCACTAGCACAAAAAGATAGGGTGACATAGGATTCCCTTGCCGTAGACCTTTCTTTGCTGGGAATCTATCTGTTATACCACCATTTATCAGGAGTGTATAACTTACTGTGGTTATACACTCCATGATCAGGTTCACTAGCTTGTGAGGACATTCTCCGCCACAACAGTTCCACTTCAAGGTGAACGGACTCCCGCAACACTATACATTTCCCTGAGTAATTCCAAATTCAATCAACAATTGCCTAAGAAACCTCCATTCAATTAAGTCATATGCTTTTCTAATGTCAACCTTTATAATGCATCTTAGTGACACTGATTTTCTTGTTATCCTTTCACCAACTCAAGTTGAACAAGTGCCTGAATATGTTCTGCATCCCTTGCTTCCCTCAACCTCCTGTGAAATATTCTCTCAGGTTCGGGGTCAAAGCCTTGAAGTCTATCCTGGCTTATGACCCTTCGCATTCAATCAAAGTTCCTAAGACCAGAGCAACCAATAAGAAACATTAGAATTGACGAAATAAACAACTAAAGTAAAAACTAGAAAGTAGTCAATATTCAAGTCCCCAACAATGGCGCCAAAAACTTAATGCTCCCAAATACACACGCAAGTATACGTGGTCGTACAAGTAATAAAGTGATAAATCGAGTGTCGAACCCACAGAGACTTGTGTTAACTACCGACCAGTTTCACCAAGATTATAATTCAGTTGAGTCAATCTGAGTTCAAAAGTATAATTATACTAAGAAATAATTCTAACAAGTAACTAATTAATCAAGAAGCAAAATAGTTGTTGTGTATTCAGTAGAGACGAATATTCTAGGGTTGTGATCGATTCACCAATCCTATTGTATTTTAATTAACTCTCCCTTTTATCCAATTCACTAATGGTTGCTAATTAATCGAATAATTGCTCTCGTAGTATTCTCCAGAATTACTACTCGGCTATTCAAAATAGATTAACGCATATATTCCTATGGAATCAATCTATTAAGAACGCATTAAGATTACGATATTTAATTAAGTATGGTGACTAGGTATATTTCTATCCTAACCATTAAGCTTAGTCTTGCATTTATACGCGTCGGGGGAGGGGGTCTTGGGCCGAAATAACCTTATCTCGAACTAACTAGGAAAATTTTCCTGTCACTAGCGCCCAGGGTAGCGTGAGGCACTGGACTTTTTAAACTTCATATCAACTTCATATCAATATATATATATATGAGAGAGAGAGAGAGAGAGAGAGAGAGAGAGAGAGACGAACCACAGTATCAACGAAGGCAACGTTGGCGGATGTTCAAGCATTAAACCACCAGCAACTTTAAGTATTATTCCCTCCTCAAAGTATTTTCAGTTGCTATATATATATATATATATATATATATATATTTATATTCTCACAATCCTTTCACTTGATATAAATAAGAAACAATATACATGTACTTAGGGGCATAAATTTTATGAAAAATAAATTTTCATAAAAAGAACCAAAAAATGTGTGATTGATTTTTATATAGAGCGTTCTCAGTGCCCAGAGAGGTTTAAAATTAGTTTGAGTAATAAATTCAGCCCATAAAATGTAAGGGCAAAACAAAAATAGAAATTCAGACAAATTACTTGAGTCCCAAGCACAACCCTCCCAAGAACTGTTAATTAAAAATTTTCTATTAGACCAAATTGCAGTTAATTACCTAAAGTAAAAAATTTAAAAACCTTGAAAACGGAAAAATATGAAAGTAAGTACATTATTCTTTAATTTCTTTATATTTCTTTATTTTTTTAAGGAAACTATTTTGTAACGATCCGACCGGTCGTTTTGAGAGTAATAGCCCCGATCCCTTATTTTCTGCTTTCCCTATATCGTTTTCTTCTTGTGTGACTTGCCGGGAGGTTTTGTTGTTGTTTCGGAGTGATTTGGGACACTTAGTCTTTAAAAACTGAAGCTTAAGTCTTAGGATTTTGACCGTAATCCAAACTATGTGAAGACAACTCTGAAGTTCTGTTTGTTCCATTAGCTCCGTTGGGTATTTTGGACTTAGGAGCGGGTCCAGACTGTAAATTTAAGGTCTGTAGCTGATTTAGGCTTGAAATGGCGAAAGTCAGATTTTTTGAGATTTGGACCGGAGGTGAACTTTTTGATATCGGGGTCGGATTCCAATTTCGATAGTTGGGAACATGGCAGAGGAGCAACATGTGATACCCAACATTGCTAATGTCACCTCAAGCATTGTGAAGCCCAAAATCACTGGGTACTTTGATCTGAAGTAGAGCATGATCCAGCTACTACGTGCGAATGGGCAGTTTATGGGTCTTCCACATGAGGATCCACAACAACACATCTTGAACTTCTTTGAGATTAGTGATAATTATATCACTAACGGAGTCACTCCAGACTATGTGAGGCTCAAATTATTCCTGTTTTCTCTGTTGGGCTAAGTAAAGCAGTGGTTGAAGGCTGAACCAACTAATTCTATTATATCATGGAATGATCTGGCGAGGAAAGTTTTTGACACTGTTCTTTCCTTCAGGAAAACTGCAAAGATCAGAAGTGAGATAGTCGCCTTTAAATAGAAATCGGGGGATTCTTTATATTCATATTGGGAAAGGTTCAAGGGGCTGCTGAAAGACTGTCCTCAGCACAACAAGAAAAATGAAGTGTTAGCTCACACTTTCATAGAAGGGCTCCATCCAGAGACAAAAATTGTGGTGGACGCTGCAGTGGGAGGTCAAGTGTTGGAGAAAAGCTTCGATAAGATATATGCATTATTGAACAAATTCTCCAAAAGAAATCTTGATTTGCAAGGAGAGATGGGTAGACACATAGTTCAAAAATCCGTAGGGGTCCTCGAGTTAGACGTTGTTTCTGCATTTTTAGCACAGGTTGCCACATTGGCCAACCAAGTGAATAAAATGACCTTGGTTATTAACAAGCAACAAGCTCAACCAGTGCAACAGATGCAAATATTTTGTGAAGTATGTGGAGAGGGTAACACGAGCGACTTATGCCCAACTAATCCAGAGTCTATTTGTTTCGTGGGTAATGCAAATAGGTGCCAGACAAACAAGTATGGGAACACTGGAGGAACCACCCAAACTTCTCTTGGGGTGGAAACCAAGATGCTCGGAATCAGTACATGCCACAAGCTCCTCAATAGCAATATAGACCACCACAGGCTGAACAACCTACAAACACGATGAGTCACATTAAGGAGATGCTAAAGAAATGTATGGCTGACCAGTAGGCCCAAGCATTAGCGATGAGAAATTTGGAGTGACAAATAGGGCAACTTGTCAGTTCCCAAAATACTCGACCAGTTGGAGCTCTTCCAAGAAACACCGAGGCTAATCCTAAGATATCTATCAATGACGTGTCATTAAGGAATATGAGACAGTTAGAAGAAGTCCCATCGAAAAAGATAAAAAAAATGACCTTTAATGAGAAATCGGGCTCCATAGAAGCAGAATCAGAAAAGAAAAAAGAGTTAGAGAAGCCAGTTGAAGAGGCGGTAGAAACGAAACCCCTACCATTAGTTGTATGGCCACCACCCCCATTCCCTCAGAGATTGCAGAAAGTGAAGGATAATGCTACTTATAAAACGTTTCTTGATATTTTGAAGCAGGTGCAAAACAATATTTTATTGACAGACATCTTGCAAGAAGTGCTTAAACATGCCAAATACATCAGGTACATAGTGGCAAATAAGAGGAGGTTGGCAGATTTTGAGTCTGTGGCACTTTCTGAAGAATGTACCTCAAGAATTCAAAGCAATCTACCTCAAAAATTGAAGGATCCAGGTAGTTTCACTATCCAAATCTCTATTGGTAAGCATGCAGTCGAGCGAGCTTTGTGTGATCTTGTGGAGAGAATCAATTTGATGTCGCTATCTGTGTTCAGACAGTTGCGATTTGGTGAGCCGCGCCCAACCACAGTGATTTTACAGTTGGTTGATCGCTCCCTTACTTATCCTGAAGGAGTACTGGATTGAAGATGTGTTAGTTCGAGTGGGTTCTTTCATATTCCATGTTGATTTTATTATCTTGAACTATGAGCATGATCATGAATTCCCATTTATTTTAGGGCATCCATTCTTACACATGGGTTGAGCTATTATCGATGTATGTGAAAGAAACATGACAATGAGAGTGGGTGATCGAGTGGAGGTATTCAATCTGTATAAAGCACTCAGACTGCCAGCCCACTATGAAGAGCTATCCATGATTTATGTGGTGGATAGTGATGTGGCTTCATTGGTGATTATATAAGCCTCATAGATCCTCTTGAACGAGCCTTGATGGGGGATGAAGAAGAAAGTGAAGATGAGATGATAGAAGAAATTGAGCAAGTACTTAACATGTCTTACAAATATGTCCATGGGCTTGATAGATTTGAGGAGTTGGACAAACCTGTTACTCTGACCCCTCCTAAACCATTTATTGACGAAGCTCTAAAGCTAGAGCTCAAACCTCTTCCAGTGCACCTGTGCTATGATTACTTGAGGAACTCTGAAACATTGCCAGTGATTATCTCATCCAGCTTAACTAATGTGCAAGAAGAAAAGCTGCTCAAAGTGCTTCGTGAGCATATAAAAGCTATTGGGTGGACAATTGCTGATATAAAAGGAATTAATCCATCATTTTGTATGCATAAAATCTTTCTACAAGATGGACACTTCCCTTGTGTTGAGAAACAAAGAAGATTAAATCCGATTATGAAAGATGTCTTGAAGAAGAAAGTAATTAAGTAGCTTGAGGCAGGTATCATCTTCCCTATTTCTGATAGCAACTGGGTGATCCTAGTGCATTGTGTGCTTAAAAAGGGGGGATGACTGTTGTAGAGAATGAGAAAAATGAGCTAATTCCTACTCGCACTGTGATGCGGTGGAGTGTTTACATTGACTATAGAAGGCTCAACAAAGCAACCCGCAAGGACCATTTTTTACTTACACTCATTGACCAGATGTTGGGCAGATTGGCGGGGCATGAATATTAGACTTCTTTGATGGTTATTTGGGGTACAACTAGATTGTCATTTTCCCAGAGGATCAGGAGAAGACCACTTTTACATGTCCTTATGATACTTTTTCTTTCAAGCGAATGCCATTTGGTCCTTGTAATGCACCGGCCACTTTCCAGAGATGTATGATGGCCATTTTTACTAATATGGTGGAGCAATTCGTAGAAGTCTTCATGGATGATTTTTTAGTCTTTGGGTCCTCTTATGATGACTGTTTGAAGAATTTGGGCAAGGTGTTGGCCCGTTGTGAAGAAATAATTTAAGTGCTAAATTGGAAAAGTGCCATTTTATGGTACAACAAGGAATCGTGTTGAACTATAGAGTGTCAAGGAGTGGCATTGAAGTTGATAAGGCGAAGGTGGAGGCGGTTGAAACATTACCTCCACCCATTTATGTGAAGGGTGTCCAGAGTTTCTTGGGACACGCGAGGTTCTATACACGCTTTATTATAGATTTTTCAAATATTTGTACTCTTTTGTGCAGGTTACTTGAAAAGGATGTAATCTTTAATTTTGATGAAGCCTACCTGAAGGCATTTGAGGAGCTCAAAATGAAGTTCGTGACTTCCCCCATTATTGTGGCACCTGATTGGTCCTTACCATTTGAACTTATGTGCGATGCAAGTGACCATGCTATTGGGCAGTGCTTGGCCAGAGGAAAGACAAAATATTTTAATCCACATACTATGCGAGTAAGACACTTGATGATACATAGATGAATTACACCACCACTGAAAAGGAGTTGTTGGCCGTTGTGTGGGCCTTTGAGAAATTTCCAGCATACTTGGTGGGAACAAAAGTTGTAGTCAATTCCAACCATGCAGCAATAAGGTATCTATTTACAATAAAAGGAATCCAAGGCTAGATTGATGTGCTGGGTTTTGTTATTGCTGGAATTTGATGTAGAAATACGAGATCGGAAGGGCACAAAAAAATAAGTACCCGACCATCTATCAAGGCTAGAAATCATGAGCACGTGGAGGAAGGTAGACAAATTAAGGAGGTATTTCCTAATGAGCAACTTTTTGCTATCACCCAAGACCCTCCCCTATGGTACGTGGATTATGTGAATTATATTATGAGTGGGGTACTTCCTCCCAAAATTAAATCTGAAGCTAGAAAGAGGTTTCTACATAATGTGAACTTCTACTACTGGGATGAGCCATTCTTATACAGACAGTGTGCTGATCTGTTGATGAGGAGATGCATTCTTGAAAAGGAGGTGGAATTAGTGTTGTATGATTATTATGCCTCGCCTTATGGAGGTTATCATGGACACTATTGGATAGCTGCAAATGTTTTACAGTCTGGGTTTTTTTGGCCAACATTGTTCAAGGATGCCCATGCATTTGTTAAGAAGTATGACCAGTGTTAGAGAATAGGAACAATTACAAGGAGGCATGAGATGCCTTGGAATAATATCCTGGAGGTGGAGATTTTTTATGTGTGGGGGATAGACTTCATGGGACCGTTTCCATTGTCTCGAGAAAACAAATATATCTTGCTAGCGGTTGACTACGTGTCAAAATGGGTAGAGGCTATCGCATTTCCAATCAAAGATGTCAAGGTGGTAGCTTCTTTTGTGAAGAAAAACATATTCTCGTGGTTTGGGACTCCACGTGCCTTGATTGGTGATGAAAGGACACATTTCTGCAATCGGTTGTTGAGTAACCTTCTAACAAATAAGGGGTCCGCCACAGATTTGCCACGGCATATCACCCGCAAATAAGTGGACAAGATGAGGTGCCCAACAGAGAAATAAAGCAGATATTAGAGAAGGGAGCGAGTTTGAATAGGAAAGATTGTGCTGCAAAGTTAGATGATGCCTTGTGGGCATATATAACTGCATACAAAACACTGAGTGGGGCATCCCCGTATAAGCTTGTTTATGGGAATGCATGTCACTTGCCGGTTGAACTTGAACACAAGGCGTATTAGGCAATTAAAAAGTTGAATATGGACTTTGAAGTAGCGGGTGAGAAGAGGCTCTTGCAGTTGAATGAGTTAGATGGGTTGAAGATGCACTCATACGAAAATGCTAAGCTTTGCAAGGAGAAAACAAAAAGGTGTCATGACAAACGAATCAAGCCACATCACTTTAAACCGGGCCAAAAGGTACTATTGTTCAATTTTAGGCTTAAGTTGTTTCCTGGGAAGTTAAAATCGAGGTGGTCAGGTCCATTTGAGGTGGTGAGAGTAACTCTTTATGGTGAAATGAGTTGCGTGCTTTAAATGGTGAAAGAATTTTTTTTAGGGAATGGGCAAAGAGTCAAGCACTATTGAGTCCAAAGTAATACTCTCTGATGAGTAAGCAAGGCCCTGCGTCGTGCCGCGATGTTAAATCAGGCGCTTGTTGGGAGACAACCCAATTTTTATTGCTTTCATAGCTTAGCTTTTTAACTTTTTTTTTAGTTAGAGTAGACTAGAATTTTTTGTTTTCTTTGTAGGCATATAAATCATAGGTAGAATAGTGTAGGGTATCTAAATTGAATATATAAAGTGCTCGGAGGGATCGAGGATTTCATTCAAAGAAAAAGGAAAAATAGTTCCCATACCAGCGCCTAGGCCAGCACCCAACGCTACCTGTGGCGTAGAAAACAGAAATATTTCTTCCCCCAGCGCTAGGCCTAGCACAACGCACTGGGCTGGAGGGTCAGGTAGAAAAAAATTTTCTCTCTTTTGTTTATTATTTAAAACAATTCCCCCACAGTATGAGATAATACCGGGTATGTTATTGTTGTTGTTATTGTATTTAAAACAACTACCCCTAAAACCCGACCCACATACCTATCTACCCTCATATTACAACCCTTGACCCATACCCAAATCTCTCGTAATTAAAATAACTCTAACCCCCCCCGAGCCCTTCTCTCTTTCTCCCTTCTACTCTTCCTCCTCTCTGCCCCCGTCTCTATCTCCGTCCCTCTCTCAATTCTTATAGTTTTTTTTCTTCTCCTCTTGCATTCATCTACAAATCTCCCAGGTATGTTTCCCTTCTCCCTTTTTCTTTTATTTTGTAGATTATAGTGCTCATCCCCCATCCCAAACTCCCATCTCCAAATTCCCCCATAAGTTGCTTCTTAGAACTTGTTCTATGGTGGGTGGCCCGATTGTGGAACAAAATTAGTTGCTACAACTTGGTTGTTGTGTTGTATACGGTGTAGTAAACTTCAATTCCCTATACTTCATAAAATTTGGGAGGGCCACCATCTTCCACCATCGTTGAATTGAGTTGAACACACTTAATGCACACCATGTGTTTGATAAAATGCTTGAAAGAGTCAATTGGGCACCGGTAAAGTTTGAGTAGTTGAGTGTAGTTGTATGTGATATCAGGCTAATTATGGGGTGTTGGGGGTGGTTTTACCTAACCCAAATCTTATCTTTAATGTTCACATGTTATAACCATGCCACCCACACCATGTATCTTGTACTATGTATGCCACGCCATGATCGACTGTTTGATTTGTGTTGCATAGTTAGTGCATTATAATTGTGCGGCATGGGGTACCCATCGCCTTGTGGTGCAACACTTGTGCATTTTCAACCAATATTGTGGGTATATTACATAGAGCCTTCGATTTTAAGTATGGGGTCATCTTTGACTCTCATGATAATCTTCGACGGATTTCCTTATTCATTCTCACATTCATGATTATTTGTGTTGTAGGTTGATATGGATCGTGATAGTGCGAACAAGGGTAAAGGAGTGGGGAAGTCCTCAACCACTGTTCTCGCTCCTAAAAAGCGCAAGCAATGGGAAATGTCATCTCGACAAGCTAAAGGGAAACAGGTTGCCGACGGATCGAAGAAGGCACCATCGGGACCAAGGCCTCATTTGGATCTAGTTTGTGAGGATGCCATACAATGGCATAATAACTTTGTGCCATATGGGCGATATGTCTCTGAAATGAAAATTAATGTGAAAACTCTAGAGTGAACGTGCTTGCCCGGTTAAAAGAATTGAAGATGGATAAGTTCATAGAGTGAACAGGCCATGCAAATTTGAGTATGGTGTGAGATCTTTATGAAAATTGGAATGGGAACTTTTTCACGTCACGGGTCCGCAGAAAGGAGGTGCCAATAGATAGGCGCTCCTTATGCGAATTTTTGGGATTTGATAGCCCTAACCCATGAAGGCTGCAAACGTTTGTCAAATGCCCAAACTATCAAGTTATACGTCACACTCTATGTGGCATCGATTTGAATGCAAAGTGAACAAGAAAAAAGGGTGATTCCCATCTTGTGATGATACACTTCGACTTCAACAAGAATGCCAAGGTGTGGCAGAATTTCATGCAGGGCAGACTAATGCTGGTTGAGCACAACAACAAGTGCACTAGAGCTCGAGTGTTTGATATTTTTCTGATTACTGGGTGACCCATCAATGTGGGAGAGATCATGTTAGGGGAGATGGATTGCACACGATCTGGGAGGAAAATCAAGAGATTCTTCTTTGGCAACTTGCTAACGCAGTACATGTTGTCCCGGGAGGTACCTGAATACCGCGGTTATGATGAGGTTAAGGAGGCTCCTAAGAGGTTGATGGACATCACATCGTTGTTTGTGTCTACGTCTAAGCTAAGCCATGCGACACAGAATGAGAGGGACAGGAACTTCAACATGTATCTCTATATCCCCCTAAATGTGATCATGAGCAGGTTGGGTGTGTCGGACGAGGAGCGTATGCATCTATGTAATGATCTGTCCAATTCCTCCATGAGAGGATGAGAACACCCACGAAGGCTCCGACACTAAGGATGATCTTGATGCTGACATCATGGGGCCCATGGCTTTGGTGCCCCTGGGAGCGGATGATGATGATGAGCCCGGAGCTGCTGCTGGTGGGTATTCTGAGGAGGTGGAATCCGACTAGCAGGGAGCTCTTCTTTCCACCTTACTTTGCTTTAAATTCTTACATGCTTCGGGGACTATGCACATGTTAAGTGTGGGGTGGGGGAACTACTTTATGTGGTATAAATTGAATAAATCTATTTTTTTTATTTTATTAGTTTTTCTTTTAGGAACCCGTAGTAGACACAGTCTAGTTTTAAAATAAATTAAATACGAAAATAGAAAAAAAATCTAAAAAAGCTCGGACTTTTCCCGATGATGGATATTTTGGATAATTTTATTGAGGGATTAAAGTCCGATTAAAAATACAAAAAAGATCTTTTTTTAGGATAGTTAGGTAGTATCCCTTGCCTTTTATTTTGGTCCCGGTTCTTTTCCAATGGTGTATCTCGAACTGGGTACTTCGTTTTTTTAGGAATAGGATAGGAAGAAAACTGAGTTGCGTAGAGGTAACTACTGACATATTCGGTGCTGGCACATTAGGCGATAGCATGCGCACTTTCTTCCCATACATTTGATTTTAATTGTGATGCCTGAGTCAAATAATTAGCCTACTCTGTGATGCCTTTTCTCAGTTGTTTGACTTGTATGTCACCTAGTGCGATATTGCTTAAAATTTCTCAATTATATGTGCTTGCTTGACTTGAGAGTTGAACAGAACCATCTTGATTGAGTCATGTGCAATGTGTGTGCAGGGATTTGTGTTATTATGTGTTATCATGTGTAGTATAGAACTTTTCCCGTGTGTTAATCGAAGCAAAAGCATTAAGTTGTGCTAGTCTACGAGATGAGGTGGGCAGTTCTTTGCTTGATAATAGATGTTCTTGTCACTTAAAATAAATTATTTCCATTTCTAGCCCCTTTGAGCCTATTGACCTTTTCCTTGGTTCCCACATTACAAGCCGTACGCCTATTGTATTTTGAATTTGAAATTGTTGAACCTTTACCTCCGAAGAAACATAGTCGCTAAAATAAGTAAGGTGAGAGATTGGAAAGTAGCTTTTGCGTGGAACCATGGAATGTCCCTTAAGATGCACTAAAGTTGTGAAAAACGTTCACTAGCTGATGAACCTTAATGTATGGCGTGTGTGTAGAAAAAAAAAGAAAAAAAAATTGCAAGAAAAGGAAAAAATAATTCAAAAAATGTAGAAAAACACACATCTCCTAATCTTAATAATTCGTGCTAGTAGGAATATAGAAATGCTTAATTGAGAAAAAAAGGCTATGTTATATATGGTTGTGGCAAGTGAATTGGTTGAGAAGAAAATGTGCTCGATTTTTTAGTGTAGTGTATTAAAGTGCTTAGGAGGGTCAGTCACTACTCCTAAATTTATCCTACCTGTCCCTTAGCCTACATTACAACCTATAAAGTCCTAATTGATCCTAGACTTTGCTGACTTAGATTAGTAGAGGTGTACACTACAGGCAAGCTTATGGTACGAGGATGTGAGAGTGCAATTTTTGTTCCAATTGTGTGATGTCCTTAAATTATGTTGAAAGTCATACTGGAATGTGTGGACTATTGTATATTCACTCCTGTGATTGTTGGTGAGGGCTCATGATCTCGTGACGGGTTGGTGATGTCGTGAATTTCTCTTGATTGGTGAGTGCGTGAGTTGAGAGTGCTTAGTGGTAACGAGTCAGCTCTTTAGGCAGGTTGGTTATGGATAGGTTGTTTGAGTTGGTTGAATTGAATTGTTTATACATGGGTTGGTTTAAAACGGGAAGAATATGAAATTTGTATGTTCATGCTTGATTGCCGGTATCGATCACAGTAAAGAGTAGAGTGTATGATTAAAAATTGAAGTGCTCCTCTCTAGTTGAGATGTGTACGTTGTTGGAGTGTAGTTGATAGTACCATTGCTCAAGGACGAGCAAGAGTCTAAGTGTGGGGTGTGGATAATCTGCTTAAAGTATATATATATTTATATGCATATTGCCTCATATTTTACTCATATCTCGTAGATTTCGGATGTGTAATGATTTGTGCTAATTTGTGGTATTTTTATGTGTAGGAATCATCCGAAGGCAATTTGGGACGAATGTGCATGAATTAAAGAGAAAAAGGGAAGAAAAGGCAAAAAGTCACAAAGTAGCGCCATAGACAACGTGGGGCGCTACCTATGGCGCAGAAGTCAGAATGTTAAAAAGACCAGCGTCAGGGCTAGCGCTCCACGCTACCCTGGGTGCTGGTGATGGAAACATTCTCTAGTTCACCTGGGACAAGGTTATTTCGGCCCAAGACCCACCCAACGCGTATAAAAGCATGACTAAGCCTCTTTTGAGAGGGGAGATTCCACTTTGAGGAAAAAATATACATGAGGAACATCCGGGAGCGAGGATATCAAAGTTTTCTTCATCTTTTCTTAGTATTATCAATTTTTCAACACTTATGAATTTGTTTTGATATTATCATGAGTGGCTAAAACCCATAGTTATAGGGTTGTGATTTAGCCATGAATATTGTTGTTAGATTTTGACTTAAACTTGATTACAAATTGCTAATATATAATTGTTTCTTCAATTCTGTAATTAATTGCTTAATTGTCTGGCCAACAGTTAGGTTCTATTTATTATATATGTTATACTTAGGAAAGCTATATCTAGATTAAAGAAGAACTGAAGAGGGAATGATCTTAACTCTGAGTGTGGGGGGGGGGGAGCAGATTTGTGGTTAGGATAGGAATATACCTAGTCACCATGACTAATTAAATATCGTAATATTAATGTGTTATTAATAGATTGATTCCATATGAATATATGCGTTAATCTATTTAGAATAGGCAAGTAGTAATTCAGGAGAATACTACGAGAGCGATTATTCGTTTAATTAGAAACCATGAGTGAATTATATGAAAGGGAGAGTTAATTAGATTACAATAGGATTGGTGAATCGATCACAACTTTGGAATATTCATCTCTACTAAATACACAACAACTATTTTTCTGCTTGATTAATTAGTTACTTGTTAGAATTATTGCTTAGTTTAATCACACTTTGAACTCTGATTGAATCGACTGAATAATAATCTTGGTGAAATTAGTAGGTAGTCAACACAAGTCTTTGTGGGTTCGACACTCAATTTATCACTTTATTACTTGTACGACCACGTATACTTGCGTGTGCATTTGGGAGCAACAAGTTTATATATATAAACTGTTAATAGGGGGTACTATATGGTTATCCATGAGCTTTAACAAACTATATAACTGTTAATAGGGGGTGTTATATGTTTATCCATGAGCTTTAACAAATTCTACATCATTCTATGGAACTCTCTGGAGGTTTCAATTATCTTACACAACTTCAAAATTCTAATGGCATTTTATGTCTCCCTATGGGGAATAGGAAATATCATACAAAATGCATAATCATTTATATCTCAATATTTTTTTAACTTTTCTACGTATTGAGTACAAGTGGACAGCTTGGTGATCTTCTTGCCTTGACAATAGGAAAAAGAAGTCTATGCTTTCAGTAATATATATTTTATACTCTTTGTTCCCAATACATATTGGAACTACTGATCACATCTTCTGTATACTATTACAACAAGAAATATTTTTACTGGCCACACTGCAACATAATGTCTAATGCATTTTGAACTAGAATACCCAGAGCAAGTTGGCGCTAAGAGTTAGGAGACTTTATATGTAAAAATATAAAAGTTTAAGCAATTTCGACCAATATATTGTCTAGGGCTTTAAGGATGTTATTTAAGGTGGATGCAATAGAGTATATATGTCCCTCTTAAAGAACTAAGCTCCCCTGAAAAAGTGGAAGTTTCTCGACATGACAAATAATGACAGATACATGATCAAGACAATGAAAAAGGCAGAAGTAAAGGTGAGATCATCTCTAACTTCCTCCAAGATATAGATGCTTAATTGCAATGAAATAAGGTTTAAAGTTGTGGTCGACTGCATGCAGGTGATTAAACAATTAAACTACTTTAGTATTTAACTTATGTTATGTTGTGTATATATAAAAGTGTTGGATCTAATACACTATTTGTTTTCTAATGTGCAAATATATGATTCTTTTCTCCCTGTTACATCGTTTATGAGCAATTCACAATCTTAAACTTTGGAGTGAAATCTCCAATGCTTTTGTTGGAATATAATGCTCTTATGCACGTCTATTTTATTATCGGTATATGTAAAATAGTAGAAGAGCCAATATGCAAATGGATGCAATGAATTAATTTCCATCTTTTCGGATGAGAGCTGCCAAACATTAAGGCTGGTATCCGTGCCACCATAGCTAGAGCCAGGGACGAAGCTACATTATCCGAAGGGTGTTCAACCGACCATCCTTCACCAAAAATTACACTATATATAGATAAAATATTAGGTTTTAGCGTTGTATAATATATAATGAACACTCTTTTCGGGGAATTATTTTCACTTCTTTCAAGTTTGAATACCCTTGCAAAAAATTTTAGCTTCACTACTGGCTGGAGTCTGGAGGCGGCAGGATAGAGAAAGAAGAAAACAAAGGGAAAGTGAAGAGTTTACTCAACAAAACTAAAGGGGAGAAGAAAATTTGAATAGCAGTGAAATGACAGGCCTATGGTCACGTATACAAACAAAGCTACTCTTATGTAAACATGAGAAGGGGCAGTAGTAATTTGGCGGAGGCAAAGGAAGCATAGCTGGGGTGAAGTTGTGTATTTCACGGGGTTTCCAAAACATCTTCCTTGAATGTGACTCTATGGTATTAATCAAGATGATTAAAGGGAACACAAGCTTAGCGTGGCAAATGATGGATATAATCTTGGATAACAACTACTTCAACATGAAAATTTTGAGATCCAATACAAAAAAAAAGGTGTTATTGTGGCAGTTTTATTTATGTATAACGGCTGTTTATAACTGCCATGATATGATTTAACGACAATTTCAAAACGCCACAATCCCTTTCACCACATAGTGTATACGGTGGTTTCATCCTAGTCGCCATAATAGTAGCTCAAAACCGCCATAATATGCATTGTTTAATGTGGCCTTTTGTAAGATGTTAATTATGGCGTTTACAAACCGCCGTTATAGCTATCAAAATTTTAAGAGATTACAATTCTTAGTATGGCCTTTTCATTTTTTATTGTGGTAGTTTTGAGCTGCAAGTTTTGCAACCAAAAACTATAATTTGTTTCTAATTTAATATTACGACAGTTTAAAACTTCATAATTATAATATATTTAATTGTTCACGATTATATAATTTCACATTTTGATCCTTTCTATTGCACCCCTATGCAATTAAACACCATTCATAACAATTGTAACACAAAATATAAAGAATTAAATAAGCAAAGTATGCATCATATAAAATATAGGTAACGACCCGACCGGTCGTTTTGAGTGTTGTTGCTCCATTCCCCCATTTACTGCTTATTTTATGCTTAATTATTCCACAGAAGCAGAAGTCTTCTTGCAGAAGCGAGGCTGCAGGTGCGGACTAATGGCCACAGGTGTGGAAGGCCGATGTCCAGTGTAACTCCGCAGATGTGTAGCTTTGACCGCAAAAGTAGAACTGCATGTGCGGTTAAATGATTCGTAGAAGCAAAAAGGTCTAGGCAGTGTTTAAAACTCGAGGGTTTCGTGATTTTAATCATTTTGGACATTTCATGCTCATACTAAGGCAATTTTTGAGAGGATTTTCGAGGGATTTTTGAAGTAAGTCACTCTTGATCATTTTTATTCAATAATATTGTTTTCCCATTGAATTTCCCACCTAGATTGTGTATTTTTAAGGTGGAATTTTGGGAGTTCTAGGCTAAGGATTGGAGAGTTAAATTTGGGGATTTGAGTGACAATTTGGTGCCGGAATTTGGTAGATTTTGCATGGTTGGACTCGTGGTTGAATTGGTTTTCAAATTTTGTAACTTTTATTGGATTCCGAAACGTGCGCCCGGAGATTGACTTTTGAGTTGACTTTTTGACTTTGATTAAGAATTTAGCATTTTCATATGGAACTAATGCCAATAGCTTTAGTTGATTGTATCGAATTGTTTGGGGCTAGATTCGATGCGTTCGGATGTTGATTCGAGAGGCAAGGGCTTGCTAGCGGAGTGATTCGTTAGCTTGAGGTAAGTATCGTATTTAAACTCGGTTAAGACACCAGTTGCCTGAAATGTTGTGATAGCAACATGCTTTTATGTAAGCACATTTATGGGAATGAGCCCATGTGCGAGCACCGGGATTATATATTCATGTTTGGGTTGTGCTCGGGCTCTTATAAGTCTAGAAATGACTGTTAAATTTTAATTTTTGATATATCACATGCTGTAATAATTTATGTGATCTAACTGAGCGATGATGAGATTACTTACAGGTTTAACCCCTGAACGAACTTGATAAATGCTTTTCATTGATGAAATTGCCGGTTTGAGATACGATAACACACTTAGCACATGACTACACTTTAGCATGTCATTTACACCAGTCTAGGGACATGAAAATCTTATTTCATTCATCATATACCTGTATGCTTGCTTTATTGCTTCTGTATGATATGTTTGGGCTAGGGCCTGCGGCTATGCCAGGCAGATTATGTTATTGTCATGTGAGTTGTCCGTGCAGATCCATGTATTGATATTATTGGCACGTGAGTTTTCTGTGCAGCCCGTGAGTTATTTGTGCGTATCCATATATTTATAATATTGACATGTGAGTTGTCCGTGTCGCACGTGAGTTATCCGTGCAGGTTCTATTGTTAGCACGTGAGTTGTCCATGCATCACGTGAGTTGTCCGTGTAGTGTGTAGAACTTGTATTTTCTTGATCATTTATCTGATTTACTTGTTTCCTTCATCTATATGCCATAATACTGTTTGAGCAAGGTATTTGAGAAATAGTGCACATGCACACACATATATTCTTCCCACGAAGCCTTATGAGTTAGTTTTAAATATTTTTTTATGTTGGTCCAAAAAGGCAGACACTGAAATAACTAGTATCCTCAATAACTTAAGCTTCTCTTACCTTGCCTTGTTATTTGCGATACTTATTAAGTTAGTTGTAATCACACTACACCTTGCACCTCGTGTGCAGATCCAGGCATTTTCCAGCAGCTTTGGCGTCCGTAGACCTTGACTCTCCTCCCATATCTCCTAGTTTTTGATTAATCTGTTCTACTTTCTTATACAGTGTATTTGAATGTGTTACTGTATAGATGCTCATGTACTTAGTGACACCCAGATTTTGGAAAAAAACTTTGTATGAGTTGAGGTGTTTCCATCCAGTTTTATGAGATTTTCATTTATTTAAACATGTTTTAGTGTATTTTTAAATTGAATGTGTTGGTATGTGTGAGTTTTCGGCTTTTCTAGTATCGTGATAGGAGACATCATAGCCTTTGGCCCAGATATTGATTGGTTGCACTAGCCTTGCCCCGGCGGTTTTAGTTCCGGCCAGAGCAGTCACTTCTCAAGCTGGGGGAGATACTTAGACTCCCGTCGCCCGCACTCTAGAGCAGATGGTGTAGGGACTACAGACACTGGGGTAGTACCAATCTAGTCAGTTATAGTTTCTCAGGCCCAGGTGGGTCCCGTTATGTGTGATGAGGAGCAGAAGAGACTAGAGAGGTTTGGGATGGTCGAGTCTCCATCATGAAATGGGGCTGAGTCAGAGGATGCTCCAGATTTGTTGGATAGCTGCCAGTGGATTATTCGCACGGCGGGTATTATGGAGACCAGTGGGGTCTCATTTACTACTTTTCAGTTGACTAGGGCATCTTTCATATGGTGGGAGACCTATGAGAGGAGTAGGCCAGTCGGTGCAGCACCATTTTCATGGCATAAGTTCTTCGTTCTCTTATTAGAGAAGTTTGTGCCACAGACCCGTAGGGAGGAGCTGCGCAGGTAGTTCGAGCAGCTACGTCAGGAGGGCATGTATGTGACCAAGTATGAGATGAGGTTTTCAGAGTTGGCTCGTCAAACAGTTTGGTTGGTTCCCACTGAGAGGGAGAGGATTAGGAGGTTCATTGATGTCCTCACCTATCAGTTGCATTTTGTTATGACTCGTGAGAGTGTATCAGGTGCTAGGTTCGATGAGGTTGTTGATATTGCTCGGCGGCTAGAGTTTGTTCGTAGCCAGGAGTGTAAGGAGAGGGAGGCCAAGAGGCCTCATGGTTCGGGTGGTTTCAGCAGTGTTTATTCTGGGGTCAGCCCCACCATAGCAGGGGTCGTCCTTAGAGGCCCACTCAGAGGGCTCGTCCAGCTAATCGTAGTGCTTCAGTTAGCCATGCTTCTTGCAGTGCTCGTTTAGGTCAGTCATAATTTAGTGCATTACCAGCGCAGAGTTTTCACCATGCCTCTTCTACTCAGGGTTCTATAGGCAGTTCCTCGGGTTATCAGGAGAAATAGCCCCTTCAGAGGAAGGGTTATTTTGAGTGCGGATAATTGAGTCATCTCAAGAGGGATTGCCCTAGATTGTTGAGTGGGATTCTACAATAGAGTTCTTGACCGATAACACCATCACCAAGAGTTACACCACCCGCTTAGCCAGCTCGGGGTGGGGGCCAAGTAGTTAGAGGTCACCCTAGAGGGGGAGACCGATCATGTGGTCGTCAGACTCGATTCTATGCTATTCCTGCCAAGCCAGATGTCGTTGCTTCAGATGAAATGATCACAGGTATTGTCTCAGTGTGCCTTAGGGATGCTTCCACATTATTTAACCCTTCTTCTACTTATTCCTATGTATCATCCTATCTTACTTGTTCATGTGTCTATGCCAGTGGGCGATACTATTGTTGTGGCCCGTGTATATCGGTCGTGTGTAGTGACCATTGGGGGATTTTAGACTAGAGTTGATCTCTTATTGCTAAATATGATTGACTTCAACGTGATTTTGGGTATGGACTGGCTGTCTCCATGTCATGTTATTCTGGATTGTCATGCTAAGATTATGACATTGGCGATTTTGTGGTTGCTTAGAATCCAGTGGAGAGGTTCTCTAGATTATGTTCCCAGCAAGGTGATTTCTTATCTTAAGGCCTAACGAATGGTTGGGAAGGGGTGTCTGTCATATTTGGCCTTTGTAAGGGATGTTGGTGCCGATACCCCTACTATTGATTCTATACCGGTAGTACGAGAGTTTCCGGATGTGTTTCCTATAGACCTGTCATGCATGCCACCCGAAAGGGATATTGATTTTGGTATTGACTTGGTGCCGGACACTCAGTCCATTTCTATTCCCCTGAATCGTATGGCACCAGTAGAGTTGAAGGGATTGAAAGAGCAGCTTCAGGAACTTCTTGATAAGGGTTTATTAGGCATAGTGTGTCGCCTTGGGGTGCACCAGTTCTGTTTGTTAAGAAGAAGGATGGTACTATGCGGATGTGCATCGACTATAAGCAGTTGAACAAAGTTACAATCAAGAACAAGTATCTTTTTCTGCGCATTGATGATATATTTGACCAGCTTCAGGGAGCGGGGGTCTTATTTAAAATCGATTTGAGGTCTAGGTATCACCCGTTGAAGATTCGGGACTCGGATATTCTAAAGATGGCATTCAGGACCCGCTATGGTTACTATGAGTTCCTTGTGATGTCTTTTGGGCTGACCAACACCCCAGCAGCATTCATGCATCTGATGAACACAGTATTTCAGTCATATATTAATTTATTTGTTATATTATTCATTGATGATATCCTAGTGTACTCACGTAGTCGGGAGGAGCATGCCCAGCATTTTAGGATTGTACTACAACGGTAAGGGAGGTGAAACTTTATGCCAAGTTCTCCAAGTGTTAGTTTTGGCTTTGTTCGGTGGCGTTCTTGGGGCACGTGGTGTCCAGTGAGGGAATTAAGGTGGATCCAAAGAAGATAGAGGCGGTCCAGAGTTGGCCAAGACCATCTTCAGCTACTAAGATTCAGAGATTTCTTGGCTTAGCCAGATATTATCATTGCTTTGTAAATGATTTCTCATCCATTGCAGCTCCTTTGACCAGATTGACCCAGAAGTGCTCCATTCAGGTGGTCGGATGAGTGTCAGGAGAGCTTTCAGAAACTCAAGATTGCCTTGACCACAACTCCAGTTCTAGTTTTGCCTTCAGTGTCAGGCTCTTATACCGTGTATTGTGATGCTTCTCATATTGACCTTGGGTGTGTCTTGATGTAGGAGGGTAGAGTGATTGCTTATGCTTCACGCCAATTGAATCCACATGAGAAGAACTACCCTGTTCATAATTTGGAGTTGGCAGCCACCATTCATGCTTTGAAGATTTAGAGGCATTATCTTTATGGTGTGTCTTGTGAGGTATTTACGTATCATCGGAGTCTCCAGTACTTGTTCAAACAAAAGACTATGATATTACTATTCTGTATCATCCCAGGAAGGCGAATGTGGTAGCCGATGCCTTGAGTAGAAAAGCGGCGAGTATGAGTAGCCTTGCATTTATTCCTGTTAGTGAGAGACCTCTTGTAGCACATGTTCAGGCTTTGGCCAACTAGTTTGTGAGATTAGATGTTTCGGATCCCGGTCAGGTTCTAGCTTGTGTGGTTTTTCGGTCTTCCTTATATGATCGCATCAGAGAGCGCCAGTATGATGATCCCCATTTGCTTGTCATTAAGGACACAGTTCAACACGATGATGCTAAAGATGTTACTATTAAGGATGATGGAGTGTTGAGGATTCAAGGTTGGATTTGTGTGCCTAATGTAGATGGGCTACATGAGTTGATCCGTGAGGAGGCCAACAGTTCATGGTATTCCATTTATTCGGGTGCCGCAAAGATGTATCAGGACTTGAGGCAACATTATTGGTGGAGGAGGATGAAGAAGGATATAGTGGGGTTTGTAGCTTGGTTCCTAAACTATGATCAGGTGAAGTACGAGCATCAGAGAACGGCCGGATTTCTTCAGAGGCTTGAGAGTCCGGAGTGGAAATGGGTGCGTATCGCCATGGATTTTTTAATTGGGCTCCCACGGACATCGAGAAAGTTTGATGCTATTTGGGTGATTTTGGATCGGTTGACCATATCCGCTCATTTCATTCCATTTAGGACTACTTTTTTGTTTGGAGCAGTTAGATGAGATCTACATCCGTGATACTATTCGTCTTCACAGTGTTCCGGTGTCCATCATTTCAGATCGGGCCATACAGTTTACATTGTAGGTTTGGAGAGCGGTGTAGTGAGAGTTGGGCACACAGGTTGAGTTGAGTACAACATTTCACCCTCAGATAGATGGTCAGTCCGAGTGCACTATTCAAATATTAGAGGATATGCTATGCGCTTGTGTCATAGAGATGTATCATGACATTAAGGATGTGTACTGGTGGAACGATATGAAAAAGAACATTGCTGAGTTTGTCGCCTAATGTACTAGTTGCCAGCAAGTGAAGGTAGAGCACCAGAAGCCTGGTGGGCTAATGCAGACTATAGAGATCCCGACATGGAAATGGGAGGCGATAAACATGGACTTTATCACGGGTTTACCTCGTTCTAATCGTAAGTTCGATTCCATATGGGTGATAGTCGATAGGCTCACGAAATCAGCTCACTTCCTACCGGTCAGATCTACATATACAGCAGAAGATTATGCAAAGTTATATATTAAGGAGATAGTGCGGCTACACGGAGTACCAGTTTCTATTATATCTGACCGTGGGGCTCAGTTTACAGCACATTTTTGGAGGTCATTTCAGAGAGGTCTAGGGACTCAGGTGAATCTCAGCACAGCTTTTCATCCACAGACTGATGGACAAGCCAAGCACACAATTCAGACGCTCGAGGATATGTTACGAGTATGTGTGTTGGATTTTAAAAGAAGTTGGGATGAACATCTACCTCTTATCGAGTTTGCATATAATAACAGTTACCACTCCAGTATTCAGATGGCTCTGTACGAGGCTTTGTATGGGCGTAAGTGCAGATCTCCTATAGGGTGGTTTGATGTTGGGGAATCTGGGTTATATGGGCCAGACCTAGTTCAACAGGCCATAGAGAAAGTAAAGCTAATCCGGGAGCAACTGTTGACAGCTCAGAGTCGTCAAAAGTCATATTCTAACGTGCGGCAACGAGACTTAGAGTTCAGGATTAACGACTGGGTATTCTTAAAGGTATCACCTATGAAGGGCGTGATGAGGTTTGGCAAGAAAGGCAAGCTTAGCCCACGGTATATTGGGCCTTATAGGATCATTCAGAGAGTGGGCCAAGTAGCTTATGAGTTAGAGTTGCCCTCAGAATTGGAGTCTGTCCATCCGGTTTTTCATGTATCTATGCTACGGAAGTGCATTGGCGATCCTACCCGAGTGGTGCCCACGGATGATGTACAGATTACAGAGGACTTGTCATACGAGGAAATTCCAGTTGCCATCCTAGACCGACAAATCCGCAAGCTACGAAATAAGGAGGTAGCTTCCGTGAAGGTTTTATTTTTCACTTTCAATATTTATGATTTACGGTCGGTGAGGCAAATTGCTGCTATTTATAAAGATTGGCCATGTGTGGCATGCATAGTATGTTTTCTGGCTGCGTGCAGGTTGGTTTTAACCTAGTGTACGAAGGATACTCTGGCAAAATTTTCCAAAGTCTCTAAGAGTAAACATTCGAGGACGAATGTTCCCAAGGGGGGAGTGATGTTACACCCTATATTTTTGTACGTAAAAATGCGTCGTAAGCAAACTAATGTAGGACCAAAAATGAGATAATATTTAAAAGTATATAAAGTAAGTTAATCATGTTACCTATGAGGTTACAAATATTGAAGATCATGAACAACAAGTACAAAGAGGGTTGGAACAGTTTAGAAGCTAAAGCAATTGAATAAAATAATGTTTCGTCGAAAGTCGACAAGTTGGGAATGTTATAACATGTACCTTTGGGGTGAGACTAGGGTGATTAACATGATAAGGAGATTGTGTTATGATTTATATTAGTCGTATGACATCCGTGTGTTATGTTTTAATGTCAAGCGAGTTGTGGAACAAAAGTCGATGAAAGTCATCACAAGTTACACTCATAAGTTTTACTGAAACTTTGGGTCAAATGTAACTGCAATTTTCTCCCAATATACTTAGAGTTATGGGGTTTTCCACCCATCAAATTAAATATCTATGAGTCTGTTTTCCAATTCATTAAACCGTTTGTCAATACGACATCGGAGTAGTGAGATATGGGCATTTTTGCGATACTGCGCAAGCTGCTAGGTGACAAGTAGGTGTGTCACCTACTTGCTTAAATGAAAGCCCAAAAATGGGCCATTTCGGGTCGTCCAAAGAGGCCTTTTAAAGGCCTATTTTCTTCATATATTAGACTTAAAATAGAGCATAATAACCAGACATAAGCTCTGCAAAGAATCCTCCCAAAAAATTTTCACAAACCCTAATTGATTTTCTCTCCCTTTCAAGTTCTAATTGGAGGTAAAACCTAGAGTTTGAAGAACCAAGATAGGAGCTGAGTTATCCAACAAATAAGGTGAGTTTACTGCTCTCTTTCATCCAGTTTTTCTTCTATAAATTACTGTTGTATCTCTCCCCTGGCTAGCCGTAGTCTTCCTAGTCACCGTCATCTGTGCATGCAAACACCAACACATAAGTTTAATTAAAATTTCCTCTAACTCAGTTTTGTAGCACGATTTAGATTTCAAAGAAGGGTAACCAACTCCTAAATGCCCTGTAGTGCCCTGCTTATATAATGTGGTGCACAACACATCTATAAACAAGACTCTACTAGACACGGCTTGTAGACTCCCTAGGATAGAACTGCTCTGATACCAAGTTTGTCACGCCCCGAACCTAGGAGCGAGACAAGCACCCGGTGCCTCACCTAACCTGGCGTACCAAATTGCAACTAAGGGACTCTGAACACATAATGTCATACTTTGGCCATGGGGCCACCTTGCAAGACAATTTTCAAAGCAAAATATAAAACTGAATGGAAACTAGCGCTAACTAAACATCAATATAAAGCTAGGATGAAAAGGCCGTCATAGCTACTACAGCTGACAAACCACCAAATTATACATACCAGGCCTACAAACCCACTATACTGCACTAACCAACAGGATATGTCTACAAGTCTCTATTGATAGATATATTGTGATCGAAACAGGGCCCCGACCTACCCATATTATATATATAAATACATACATAAGATGCACACAAAAACCTAGACTCGATAACTCCGAAGTTTGTGGAGCTTACCGATCAGGCTAAACTCTGGAAACACCTACTGAGGAGGTCTACTCGTCTGTCTATCTGAACCTGCATGCATGAAATGCAGCGTCCCCGGAAAAGGAACGTAAGTACGAAATAATGTACCGAGTATGTAAGGCAATAACATAACTGAAAATCGAAACTGAACTGATAATATAATAAGTGAAAGTAACTGGGAGTCAAAGATGATCTGGAGATATACTTACCTGCTGATACTGACTCAACTCCTTCAATATAGTAAGTAAAATAATTGTACGGCCTTATAAGGCTCGGTATATATAACTGCTCTGCCATAGTAGGCTCGCTCATAGGCGCTCGGCCATACTAGGCTATGTATCTCGACCATGCTGGGCTCGCTCATAGGCGCTCGGCCACAGTAGGCTCGGTATATAACTTTCTATCTGATCAGAGGTTGCCTAATAGGGCCTGCCCATCGATTATAGCTCGATGGTAATGAAAATACTGTAATACTATATATATAGGCTTGCTACTCTTTTGACTGGAAGAAGACAATACTAAAATTGAATATAGAGTCTCGATAAGGAATAATATTGTAACTTATGAGACTAGAATAGTGTGAATAAATTTATGAATATGAACTTCTCTTTTTGTCTCATTACTAACACATGAAGCTACGAGATCATGCCAAAATGAAGGAAGGCTTAGCCTTAACATACCTTATCATAATCTTTCTAATCACCAAGTTGAACTCACCTCTTCGCACCTTAATCTACAAGAATGA
The DNA here is from genome assembly GCF_000715075.1 of Nicotiana tabacum. Classification (NCBI taxonomy): domain Eukaryota; kingdom Viridiplantae; phylum Streptophyta; class Magnoliopsida; order Solanales; family Solanaceae; genus Nicotiana; species Nicotiana tabacum. The sequence goes on from NC_134083.1 coordinate 27,082,934, forward strand.
TAATAATACTATCGTTAAGTTACGAAAGTTACAACTATCGCACAACGAACGACAAACTTATTTTGTATTAAAACGGGCAGCATCTCCCCTATAATCCTTACTTCCTCCAAATTCAAGATAACACCAACAATACAAGAACAGAACAATGACAACATATATACATCATTTTCCAGCCCTATATACACCATCAAATACTACAAAACTGCCCAACACACCCCAATCTCTTCATACACAAAACGACCACCGTAGTAGTGTCAAACGACCCGAAAATGTTATGACGAATGACCAGCCAACCACCCTACATTTATATGGTGTTTCTACACCCCCTTACTCCTCCAAAACTCCACAAAACAGTAGTAAAACACGCAGCCCAACAGCAACACAAAATAGTCCGCTACAAGTGAATAACTCGAACTCACGGCTTCCGATCACCGTCCTGTGAGTTCTCACAAGTATAGAACGACTTACCATGAATTTATAGAAGAAAAACTGGATGAAAGAGAGCAGTAAACTCACCTTATTTGTTGGATAACTCAGCTCCTATATTGGTTCTTCAAACTCTAAGTTTTACCTCCAATTAGAACTTGAAAGGGAGAGAAAATCAATTAGGGTTTGTGGAAACTTTTTGGGAGGATTCTTTGCAGAGCTTATGTCTGGTTATTATGCTCTATTTTAAGTCTAATATATGAAGAAAATAGGCCTTTAAAAGGCCTCTTTGGACGACCCGAAATGGCCCATTTTTGGGTTTTCATTTAAGCAAGTAGGTGACACACCTACTTGTCACCTAGCAGCTTGCGCAGTATCGCAAAAATGCCCATATCTCACTACTCCGATGTCGTATTGACAAACGGTTTAATGCATTGGAAAATAGACTCATAGATATTTAATTTGATGGGTGGAACACCCCATAACTCTAAGTATATTGGGAGAAAATTACAGTTACATTTGACCCAAAGTTTCAGTAAAACTTATGAGTGTAACTTGTGATGACTTTCATCGACTTTTGTTCCACAACTCGCTTGACATTAAAACATAACACACGGATGTCATACGACTAATATAAATCATAACATAATCTCCTTATCATGTTAATCACCCTAGTCTCACCCCAAAGGTACATGTTATAACATTCCCAACTTGTCGACTTTCGACGAAATATTATTTTATTCAATTGCTTTAGCTTCTGAACTGTCCAACCCTCTTTGTACTTGTTGTTCATGATATTCAATATTTGTAACCTCATAGGTAACATGATTAACTTACTTTATATACTTTTAAATATTATCTCATTTTTGATCCTACATTAGTTTGCTTACGACGCATTTTTACGTACAAAATATAGGGTGTAACATTAAGTTCCTTGGGTCCGCATCTGCGAGAGTAGCGCCGCACCTACGGATGCGCTCCTGAGTATGACATTGTCGAATATGTTTCTTCCCTCTATGAAGGCAGATTGAGCTGGACCAACAAGATAATCCACTGTTGCTTTTAATCTCTTAGTTAGAAAAGGATAAGTGACAATTGACAAATAAATACTTAATAGAGGAATTATGTTCCTAGATTGAGATTTGAGAGTTTAAAAGCCAGTTCCATCTCCCACTACCATATGCGTTGTGATCAAGAAAAGTAGTGAATTATGATCTTTCTTTCGTTGAGTTATCACATAGGGTGTGTTTGGTATGAAGGACAATGTTTTTCATGGAAAATGAGTAATTTTATCACTTATTTTCTCTTGTTTGGTTGGTGAATGGAAAACTTTTTTTCGAAAAGTATTTTCTAGTGTTTGGTTAGAGAGTATAAAATATTTTTTTATGCTACTATCCTCACCTACTTTCCCCAAGTCCCCATGTTTCCTTGTCTCTCACCCCCTCCCCAAATACCCAACGTTTGCAGGACCCTATTTTTTTAATAATTTAATTATTCTTCTAAATATTCACACAAATATTTCATAACTATAAAGAAAATACTCTTTTTTGGTTGAAAAAAAGAAAGTACAGTTTCTACAACATGAAAATAAAGTAGTAATCATTTTATTGAAATAAAAAAAAATACTTTTTCTTCATCATGAAAAGAATATACTTATTTTGTTGAAATGAAAAAATACTTTGTCTACTTCATGAAAAGAAAATACTTTTTCTACATAACGAAAAGAAAATATTTTTTGTTAAAATAAAAAAATATTTTTTTATATCATAAAAAGAAAATACTCATTTGTTACAATAAAAAAAAAATTATCTATAACATGAAAAGAAAGTACTATTAATAATATTTTTATTTAGGGTGGGGGTGGGGGGTAAGGGTGGGGTGGGCTAGATGGGGTATGGGTTGGGTTGGTGGGGATGGGGAATAGAGTGAGGAAGGTTGAAAAAAAGTTTTGGAAAATGTTTTCTCTTCTCTTGGTAGGGAAAACATTTTCCTCCAATTGGAGAAAAATGAGTTCGAAAAAAATATTTTCCAAAATATTTAAGTCAACCAAACATGTAAAAATTAAAAAATATTTTTCGAAAAATATTTCCCTTCATACCAAACAAACCCATAGTTTTTCTTTTCTTCTAGTTATAGTATAAAGAGATAAGACTAAAAGAATAAACACAACACTTTTAAGGGGAAAAAAAAATAAATTTACCCCTCTAGGCAAAAAGTTGCTCCACTTATTTCATGTGAATGTAATCTTAGAAAATTGTTTCATCTAAATGTAGTCATTGTAGGTGTTATTGGTAGTGCCTAAATTCATCCGACAAATTCAATACAAGACCAATGCATTTATTAAATACAAATTAGAAACTGTCCGTTCATATACTATTAGGTTTATCTTTTCGTTTCAGTTTTAATTTACCCAAATCACTATATATCTTGATGCAAGAACATTTATTTTTATCAAGAAAAGGTGAAACGGATCAGTCACGTTCGGAGGTAAAGTGTTGCTCAAAAAGTTAAGATTATATTGACGCAAGGATAAAATTTGATAAAGGAGAAAAACCAGGTACATTTTGCATGTATATTATATTTGCTAATTAGAATAAATGTCAAGAACTCTCCTACATTTCCTTTGATCTTTCAAAACTGTAGTATTGTTCTTGTATGAGTAAAAAAAAACTAAAAGAAATGCAAGAACCTGAATAAGATAGGGTCAGGGAGGAGAGTTGAGGATTGTGTATTTGTCAATGTTGGGTTCTTTTGTATTGTTCATCACACATTTACTCTTATATGATCACCCTTCGATCAGAAAAATTTGACAAGTTTACTATACACTATAGTCACCGCAAGAGAATTTTGGGGGTACGTTTTCATCTACCCTTTTAGCTTATAATTATGATCATTTTAAATTATTAATTAGTCATTCTGATACTCCCTGTGCGTCCCAAGTTGACGTAATGAATATGGGACTTTTTAATCATGATTTAAATGATTTTAAAGTCATAATATGGCTATATATGATGTTTTGATAGAAAATATGAAGTTTGGGAAAAATTGAATTAAAGTTACGGAAACATCAACTAAGGATTTGCCCTGTAACAGAGCTTTTTGAGAAATATATTTTGTGTTCTATATGAAGTATTTTTGGGACATATTATATACCAAATTGAAGGTCTTGGAATTTAGTCCAACGCAATTAACCGTTCATTCATACGACACTCGGATAAAATGTTATAAGCGTCGGAAGATGGGCGAATGAGAGGGTGCCAAGCTTGCACCTTTTGACTTTTCAAATATTGATATATATGTCTTAACTCGTCTCTCTCTTCATTTCTACATAGAACCTGACCAGAAAACACCATAAACTTATCCTTCAGCTCTCTAATAGTGTTTCAAAGAAGATTATCATCCCGGGCACAGAATCGAGAAGCGATAACATCAGAATGATCCCTACGACGTAAGTATCGCTATATCGCCTCTCTTTTTCTTTGTAGTTTGAGTTTTGGAATGTATTTAATAGTTTATAAAATTCTTAATTTCTGTATTTAAGTGCTTAAATATCAAGGAAGGCTCATAAATTCATTTCCTAATAGTTTGAACTCACGGGACGGTGATCGAAAGTCGTGAGTTCGAGTTATTTGACTTGTAGTGGACTGTTTTGTGAACTGTTTCGTGTTGCCTTTGGGCTGTATATTTTTATACTGTTTAATGGAATTTTGGAGGACAAATTGTATTGAAAAACACCACATAATGACGGAATGGTGGGCTGGTCGTTCATCGTTACATTATTTAAGTTGTTTGACACTACTTTGGTTGTCGTTTTATGTATGAAGTGATTAGGGTGTGTGAGCTGTTTTGTGGTATATTGTGGTGGAGATAATGTTGGAAAATGATACTCACATGTTGTTATTGTTGTGTTCTTGTTGTTGTTGGTATATGGTATTGGAGGAGGGCCTAGTTACAGGGGAGATGCTGCCCAAATTTACGTAAACGAACTACTAGTTTAAGTTGCGGACTTAGTCTATACTCATCACTGATTTTGAATCTCCTTATGATGTGGTAGATTGAATTGAGTGGTTTGAAGAATTTCTTGGAAGGTATTAAGGACTCAACGGAATTAAGGTATGTTAAGGCTATCCCTTCTTTCTTTCTAGCATGATCCAAATGATACAAACGAAACGAGCAGAATACGCAACTTTCATAAATGACTATATTCATAGAAATACTAGGTATGTCTATATTCTTGATTCCCCATGTGAATTATTATTATATCCTTTGTTCATGTGTCTCAGAAAAATACATATTTGATAAAGTTTGTCCGAAAGGCATATTGATTTTATGATATTCGAGAAATCTTATTAACGTATTTCTTATGCATTTATACATGTACATTGACCCATGACCAGAAGGTGTTATATACGCGTATATTATATGTATATAGGATATGGGAAAAGGTTATGGCGTTATATACGCACTACCACGTGATCATCTGATATACGTTGATGATTTTGCCTACAGTAGCTGAGATGATATGATGGGATGCCCTCAGAGGCTTGATGATGTTATGTAGGCATATACCTATGCATGGTATGACATTTATATGCACATGCATGACATTATAAATTTTCACGATTCACAGAGCTATTCAGAATTTCAGGTTGAGTTCTTTACTCCATGTTTCTTTCATGTCTTTTATATACTACTGTCATGCCTTACATACTCGGTACTCTATTTGTACTGACGTCCCTTTTTTTCCTGGGGACGCTGCGTTTCATGCCCGCAGGTCCCGATAGACAGGTTGAGAGTTCTCCAACTAGGCTATTAGCTCAGCGGAAGAGGTTGGCGCGCTCCATTTGCTCCGAAGTTTCTTATTTGATCAGTATGATTCGGACGTGTATTGTTTAGTATGGTAGGGCCCTGTCCTGACCTTTATGGTATTTATCTACTCTTAGAGGCTTGTAGACGTATGCCATATACGTAAAAGATTGTATGACCTTGTCGACCTACGTTTAGTGTACGAGTGATCATTTTGGTCTTATAGGCCCAAGTTGGTATTACATGTTTTATTCTAGTTATCCTACGACAGCCTTTACATCTCATTTACCCATGATAGCATGATACAAAAAGATACGTTATGTTGGTATTTGAGTAAGGTACTGGGTGCCCGTCGCGGCCCATTGGTTTGGGTCATGACAGAAGTGGTATCAGAGCAGTTTTGTCATAGGGAGTCTACAAGCCGTGTCTAGTAGAGTCTTGTTTATGGGTGTGTTGTGCACCACACTTATCAGCAGGAGGCTACAGGGCATTTAGGACTGTCACTCTTTTTTCTTACTCTAGATCGTGTGGTAGAGCTCAGTTGTAAGAAATTCAAATTCCTAAATTTTATTTTATTCATTATACAATGACATCTACATCTAGAAAGAGAGTCGATAAGAGATTGAATGTGGTTGTGGAAGAGTTGAGTCAGGGGAACTCAATTTTGCGTCATGCTTATGATGAGTAAATGTAAGGCTTTCAGTAGATATGTGTGTACTACGACATGTGAGCCTATTGATAAGGAGCTCTAAGGCATGAATATCTATCTACCCCTATGGTAAAAAGCAACGAAAGAATCAGAAGGTAGATACAAGTTTCAACAAGTAAAAAAAACTAGGTGAAGAAGGATCCCAGTTAGTGAAGATTATCTGTATTTACAATTCAGGTAGAGAAATATAAACATTCTGAGTTACTTTCAACAATAACAAAGATATATTCACTTGACAACACCCATTTCAGTTATGCCCCGTGGAAGCTAACAGATATAATTTAAGAGAAGGATGGGATATCAACATCCAGCTAGGGTTAGAGTAACCCAAAATTGTGGACGGATTGTTATCATTAGCTCACATTTCCGAGAGATATTGCAAACGTGGTAATGGTTCTCCTTGTGAGACACTCATATGGTGCACTCTAGAATAGTACAATCAGATATGAATACTAGAATGTTCAGAAATTTCTGAAGATTGGCATTGGAATTCTAGAAGGGATAAATATTTACCGTTGTATGGTTCTCGTCCCTAGTAAAGAGAGAGTGTTAGGCGACACGAAGACCCAGTGGGTTGAATCAAGGGGGGCTAAAAGTGAAAGAATATTTTGAAGAAGTTTTCATAATAAGGTGATATACAGAAATATTAGCAGGATAATAAGAAGAAAGTAAATGAAGCATTATGAGTAAGATGTGATAAATGGACGATAACGGTAAATCAAAATATGACAGGACTACAGATTCTATAGTCAAGTGAAGGAAAAGACAAGAAGTTACATGCCTTGAAACAATAAAAGAGTATAAGCTATAAAGTCATGTCCCCATTTCGAGAAATGAGTTGGTGACTCACATGATTCCCAGAAGAAAAAGTTAGACCCCGGAGTAATAGAAATTAGTATGGGCTAGTGAATAAGATAAACTAAACTTGAATTCGGGACCAAAGGATTTGATAATAGTTGGCATCGTGAGAATTTCAGAGATCGCGTACCGACGATAATTGAATGGACAATAGAAGAATAACATTTAAAGGTCATTTAGGAAGACGTTTCCCTAAAACAAGCATTGTGAGCAGAGTTAAGCTTAAGGAATTAAGTATGTCAGTTACACTAGGTGTGACCTTTGTATGTAAGAAATTAAATTATCCCTGGTACAGAAGGGTTACCGCAAGGCAAGTAAGAGTCCGTGAAGATGTGAAAAGATTCCAAATATGAAGAAGTGAAACATTTATAGGTAAATCTTCATAGCAATAAATGTTAGTACTCCCCTAAAGGGGGGAGATGGTGTGATATGGTATTAAGTCGAAGTTATATGGTTAAGGTAACTATGGAATAGTAAAGGAAGAATGTGGTAGAAAGGCGAAAGGAATGAGATTGCATTTATTCAGATCCTACGGATATGATACGACTCCAGAACATTATGTAAGCATGACGACGGGGAGAGGCAGAAAAGGTTCCATCACTAGATGTTATTGATAAATAAGTGCAAATGAACACCGGATACATACGAAGCCAGTGTGCGGGGTAAGTTAAGATAAAGGATATAACCCACGAGAGATTACGCAGAATATAGATATGATAATGGACTAACGTATAGTTAGTAGTTGATTTAGGAAGAGCCTAGCCATGGTTAAACAAGAGGGTACCGACAAATCAACAGGTTGTGCAAGATAAATATAGCGAAACCCAACATAGGGAATTCAGTCTCGCAAATATGATGATATCGTAATCCTTGAGAAATATTCAGATAGGAGTTGGGGTTGTTAAAGGTACCGTATAAGTGTTACAAAAATAAAAGACGGTGCCACTGAGAAGACAGTCAAAATTTCAGTTTAGAATCAACCTTATGGGCACAAGGGCGCGGAGGTAAATAATTAAGATTAATTATAGGTGAGTAAGAACGTCAAAAATTCTTTCGGGTATACGACGTAATAAGCTCGTAGCTTTACATGTGTCAAAGGGTCTCTCTTAAGTAATACAAAGAAAGACTAGCTGAGGGAATAAGGAAGAAGGCTTCAACTTAAGTATAGTGACATAAGGAAGAAATGGTCTTGTAACAACAGTCTCACAACAACATTGTATGACTCCATAAGAAAGTGGCAGCTATCATGGCTAATGAACGAAAAAAAAATAATCAAAAGATGATATTTGAGATCATATGAGTTACACGAAATTCCAGTAATTGTGGAAATTGAGATAAGCCATGTATTCATGCAATAAGTGGCAGAAAGACTATGATAAGTAATCACTTATGTTTAAAGACAACTAAGAAAACACATGAAAAATTATCCGACCCACAATTTAGAGTTAGTGGTGATTCGTGCACTAAAGATGTGGATGCACTATTTGTATGGCATTCATGTTGATATCTATACGGATCATAAGAGCCTTAAATATATCTTTAATTAAAAGGAATTTAATTTACGCCAAAGGAGATGGTTGGAGCTACTGAAAGACTAAGGCGTTGATATTTTATACCATCCAGGAAAGGCGAATGTAGTACCCGACGCCCTCAACCATAGATCTATGGGTATCCTGTCATATTTACAGCCAGAGACGTGTGGGATAGCCCATGAGATTCATCAACTAGCTAGTCTTGAAGTTCGATTACTGGACTCAGATGATACCAGAGTTACTATTCAGGACACGGCAACATCCTCTTTAGTAATTGAAGTGAAGGAACGCCAGTATGATGATCATGTGCTAGCTCATTACAGAGATACATCCCCTCAAAAGGAGAAGAAACCATTGGAGATTACAGAAGATGGAGTCCTCAGATATCGAGGTCGATTATGTATTCCTAATATAGCAGGGTTGCGCCATCAGGTTATGGGAGAAGCTCACTATTCTCGTTATTCAATTCATCCAGGAGCGACGAAGATGTTTCATGATATTAGGGGAATATACTGGTGGGATGGAATGAAGAAGGATATAGCAGAGTTTGTTTCTCAGTGCCCTAATTGTAAGCAGGTTAAGATTGAGCATCAGAAACTCGGTAGATTATTGCAGGCTATAGAGATTCTAACTTAGAAATGGGAAGTGATTAACATGGATTTCATCATAGGCTTACCTCGTACCCAGTGTAAGTTCGATTATATTTGGATTATTATTGATAGACTTACAAAATCAGCCCATTTTCTGCCTGTCAGGACTATGTATTCAGCAGAGAATTATGCAAGGATTTACATTAAGGAGATAGTACGACTTCATGGTGTCCCTATATCTATTATCTCAAATAGAGGTGCTCAGTTTTCAACTAATTTTTGGAGGCCATTCCAAAAAGGATTGGGGACTCAGGTGAGTCTTAGTATAACATTTCATCCCCAGACAGACGGTTAGGCTGAGCGTACTATTCAGACACTGGAGGTTATGCTACAGGCTTGTGTGATGGACTTCAGGGGTAGCTTGGGATGATCATCTTCCACTTATTGAGTTCAAATATAATAATAGTTATCATTCCAGCATTCAAATGGGTCCATACGAAGATCTTTACGGATGGAAGTATAGGTCACCTATCAGATGGCTCGAGGTTGGGAAAACTAAGTTAGTAGGACCAGAGTTGGTACAACAGGCAGTTGAAAAGATTAAGCTTATACGTGAAAGGCTATTAGCAGCTCAGAGTTGTCAGAAGTCATATGCAGATAATCGACGACGAGACTTGGAGTTTTAGGTAGATGACTGGGTATTCCTAAAGGTATCACCGATGAAAGGCGTTATGAGATTCGGTAAGAAAGGAAAGCTTAGCCCTTAGTACATTGGACCTTATAAGATCATACACAGAGTAGGACATGTAGCATATGAGTTAGAGTTGCCTTCCAACTTGGAGTCAGTACATCCAGTTTTTCACGTGTCTATGCTCCGCAAGTGTATTGGAGATATTTCTAGAGTTGTTCCAGTTGACGATGTCCAGGTCACAGATCATCTATCATATGAGGAAACTCCCATTGCTATACTAGATAGACATATTCGGATATTGAGAACTAAGGACGTAGCTTTAGTTAAAACATTTTGGAGGAGTAATAATGTGGAAGATATGACTTGGGAAGCTGAAGAAGAAATGAAGACTAGGTATCCTCACTTGTTTCCACTTCCGGAGAAGGAACAGACTGAGACATCACAATATTTAGGTACGTATATGGTACTTGATTCTTATGTTAGTTATTGTTATTGGTCGTGTGAGGCCATTGGTGTTATTGATGATTGTGGCCCTGTGTGGCTTTGTATTGTTGGGTTTGCTGTGTGGCAAGTTTTTAGTAGTACCGTTACAGAGGAGACTCTGCCAAATTTTTTATAGTTTTCTAGGAGTTTAACATCCGAGGACGAATGTTTCTAAGGGAGGAAGATTGTTACACCCTGTGCGTCCCAATGTGACGTAATGAATATGAGACTTTTTAATCATGATTTAAATAATTTTAAATTCATAATATGGCTATATATATATATATGATGTTTTGATTGAAAATATGAAGTTTGGGAAAAATCAGATTAAAGTTGCGGAAACATCGACTAATGATTTGCCCTGTAACAGAGCTTTTTGGGAAATATATTTTGTGTTCTATATGAGGTATTTTTGGGACATATTATATACCAAATTGAAGGTCTTGGAATTTAGTCCAACGCACTTAACCGTTCATTCATACGACACTCGGATAAAATGTTATAAGCGTCGGAAGATGGGCGAATGAGAGGGTGCTAAGCTTGCACCTTTTGACTTTTCAAACATTGATATATATGTCTTAACTCGTCTCTCTCTTCATTTCTACATAGAACCTGACCAGAAAATACCATAAAACTTATCCTTCAGCTCTCTAATAGTGTTTCAAAGAAGATTATCATCCCGGGCACAGAATCGAGAAGCGATAACATCAGAATGATCCCTACGACGTAAGTATCGCTATATCGCCTCTCTTTTTCTTTGTAGTTTGAGTTTTGGAATGTATTTAATAGTTTATAAAATTCTTAATTTCTGTATTTAAGTGCTTAAATATCAAGGAAGGCTCATAAATTCATTTCCTAATAGTTTGAACTCATGGGACGGTGATCGAAAGCCGTGAGTTCGAGTTATTTGACTTGTAGTGGACTGTTTTGTGGGTTGTTTTGTGTTGCCTTTGGACTGTATATTTTTATACTGTTTAATGGAGTTTTGGAGGACAAATTGTATTTAAAAATACCACATAATGATGGAATGGTGGGCTGGTCGTTCATCGTTATATTATTTTAAGTTGTTTGACACTACTTTGGTTGTCGTTTTATGTATGAAGTGATTAGGGTGTGTGAGCTATTTTGTGGTATATTGTGATGGAGATAATGTTGTAAAATGATACTCGCATGTTGTTATTGTTGTGTTCTTGTTGTTGTTGATATATGGTATTGGAGGAGGGCCTAGTTACAGGGGAGATGCTGCCCAAATTTACGTAAACGAACTACTAGTTTAAGTTGCGGACTTAGTCTTTACTCATCACTGATTTTGAATCTCCTTATGATGTGGTAGATTGAATTGAGTGGTTTGAAGAATTTCTTGGAAGGTATTAAGGACTCAATGGAATTAAGGTATGTTAAGGCTATCCCTTCTTTCTTTCTGGCATGATCCAAATGATACAAACGAAACGAGCAGAATACGCAACTTTCATAAATGACTATATTCATAGAAATACTAGGTATGTCTATATTCTTGATTCCCCATGTGAATTATTATTATATCCTTTGTTCATGTGTCTCAGAAAAATACATATTTGATAAAGTTTGTCTGAAAGACATATTGATTTTATGATATTCGAGAAATCTTATTAACGTATTTCTTATGCATTTCATGCATTTATACATGTACATTGACCCATGACCAGAAGGCGTTATATACGCGTATATTATATGTATATGGGATATGGGAAAAGGTTAAGGCGTTATATACGCACTACCACCTGATCATCTGATATACGTTTATGATTTTGCCTACAGTGGCTGAGATGATATGATGGGATGCCCTCAGAGGTTTGATGATGTTATGTACGCATATACCTATGCATGGTATGGCATTTATACGCACATGCATGACATTATAAATTTTCACGATTCACATAGCTATTCAGAATTTTAGGTTGAGTTCTTTACTCCATGTTTCTTTCATGTCTTTTATATACTACTGTCATGCCTTACATACTCGGTACTCTATTTGTACTGACGTCCCTTTTTTTCCTGGGGACGCTGTGTTTCATGCCCGCAGGTCCTGATAGACAGGTTGAGAGTTCTCTAAGTAGGCTATCAGCTCAGCGGAAGATGTTGGTGCGCTCCATTTGCTCCGGAGTTGCTTATTTGGTCAATATAATTCGGACGTGTATTGTTTAGTATGGCGGGGCCCTGGCCCGACTTTTATAGTATTTATCTACTCTTAGAGGCTTGTAGACATATTCCATGTACGTAAAAGATTGTATGGCCATGTCGACCTACGTTTAGTGTACGAGTGAACATTTTGGTCTTATAGGCCCAAGTTGGTATTACATGTTTTATTCTAATTATCCCACGACAGCCTTTACGTCTAATTTACCCATGATGGCATTATACAAAAAGATACGTTATGTTGGTATCTAGTTGAGTAAGGTACCGGGTGCCCGTCACGGCCTATCGGTTTGGGTCGTGACACATTCAAATATTAAGCTATATCTGAAATCAATCCTTCCGAGCAGTTCATCTTACATTAAAAAAAAAAATAAAAAAAAAATAACAACAACAACAACATCCAAGTAAAATTCCATAAATGGGGTCTAGGGAGGGTTGTGTGTACACAAACTTTACCCGGAGAAGTTGAAAATCTGAAGAAACAATAGTATTTTAGTTTGGATAAAATACATAACATACTTTAAGGGTATTTATTCATTGCGTATTTTTATGAAAGTGCAATAAATAACATTGTTTCAAAAATTTTAAATTAAGTAGGGGTTTGGACATAAGAATATTGATATTCCAAAAGAAGTATAAAAAATTCCAAGTTAATAATGATATTTTAAAATTTGTGTTTGAACATGAATATAATTTGGAGTTGTTTTTGAATTTTTGTGATTGATTTTAAGTGAAATTTTTGAAAAATAACTTTTTAAATTTTTTTAAATTCCGAAATTTTTTCGAAACTCAAGTTCAAGTGGAATTTGAAATTTTCATTGCCAAATACTTATTCAAAAAAGAAATTAAAAAAAAAATCGACAAAATGGAATCTTTTTTACGGCCAAACGGGCCCTAAAGAAATTTGTAATTTCTGATCGCTACCAAAAACTTTTGTTATTTTTGTAAAAATAAAAAACTAATGTCAAACTTGAGATCAGAAAAAATAAAAATCTTTTAAAATTTGTACTTGGATTCCCTTAGTTTTTTTTTCTCCTATCTAAAAAATAAAACAACAGATGGAGTAATCTGAGGAAATTGTACAAGGGTGGGGTCCTGACTCATCCCATCGTTAAAAGCGTGAATACGAAAGGGGGAGGGGGAGGGGGTCAAAATTAATGAGTGAGTGAGTTGACTAGAGAAGAGATGTCAGTGAGTGTACTTGGAGGGTATAGACCTCTGTAGTGTTTGTCTCTCCCCCACGCACCCACTCACCCCCACCCCCTTATTATGAGGGGTTGATTTATTGTACCGACGCCAACGCTGCTCTACAAAATCTTCATAGGCCCTATTAGCGGATCCTTGTTACATGTACTATCCCTTCCTCAACAACACGCTAACGTTTTACATTCGTTTTGAAACTTTCTCATTCCATTTCAACTAGATGGAATTTTTTTTAAAAGAAAATTAGTTACACATACATAAAAATTTTGAAATACTTTTAAGGAGTCGTTTGGTTTGTATAATAGAAGAGCTTAAAATCAGCATAAATTTACACGATGGTTTGTTGGGATTTAAGCAGATTTAATTTTCGGAAAAAATCAACATTAATTAATTATAATTTTTGGTTGATTATTTTCATTTTTCTCATACATAATACTCCGTCTTCATAAGCTAAGAGAATATATATACATAATACTAGTATCTTCATAAGTTATGAGAATATAGTGTAAATTTAGCCACAAAAAAAGTGAAATGAGAATACGGAAAAATAATTCATACACTTCACAATCATTGCATTACTAATCCCGTAACACAATCCTCAAGACAATCTTTATATTACCAATCCCTTGTATTACTCTAGGACAGATGTGCAAATATACCGCATCGGTACACCGTACAAGTTCTATTGAACTCATAAGTTTTGACTCTTTTATATATAAGAGAACTAAAGAAGATACTTTTTAAATTTTAATAGGCAGAATAGCCTAATAAAACTCTTTACTTATTTCACTTTGTCATTCCGGTCCCTGTACTTCATGGAGTTTCATCTAGACACTTTTACTTAATCAAAACCTATATTTTAAACCCTTCCGGCACTGCGTATTCCTCACTCGCTCTGAAATACATGACATATTATATCCATGTCAGATAATTAATACCACGTCAGAAAAAGTACAAACAAAGGCAAAAAGTTCCCCTTCCTATTTTTGCTATCGACTTTTCTTCTAAGCAAATTTGCATCCAATATCTTTCAAAGCCACACTTCATCTTCATACTTGAAAATTTTGGGGGACTGTTCAATGGTTAAAAACAATAAAAAATTATGTCTTCTTCTCCCTTTTCAGCAACCAAAATTCTAAATCTTTTTCAGCTTTCTGTAACCAATACATAAAAAATATACAATCTTTATAGATAATTTTGAATATAAATTTGAAAAAAATAATTGAATCGAAGTGAAAATCTTCGAGAGGAAGACTTAAAATTTTGTACCGATGGTTCGTGAGAAATGAAATCTGAAGTGGAGGTTCCTCTCTTTTGTCCCTTTGATTGGTGACGACTAGTGATTCCCAACGAGTGCTTCTTGATTCAGTGAAATTTTTGGGGTACGAAAATGGATGATTTCTACTTGGGGTTTGTTTCAGTAGACGAGAAAGAGATAAAAGAAGAGAGAACTAAGAACATTGGAGAGGAGTTGGAGGCGATGTGTAGCAGCTGGTGGTGTAGCAGCTGTCTCTGGCGGTGAAAGTTTTCTTTTATCGTTTCTGAGTCAATGGATGGAGGATAGCAAGTAAAAGGTTATTGGTGTGATCTTAGATTTGGCAAGGTGAGCTTTTCCGGTGAGATTTCCGGCGAGGGATTTTGGGGTGGAGACATCAACGAGAAAGAAGGGGAACAATGTGCAAATATTTCTATCTTTTCCTTTTTTTCCTTCTTATTTTGATTTCCTTTTCAATCTAAATCTATGAATTCACGCTCATTATACGCGTGCGTTGCACACATTTTGTCCAACTCAGCCGTCAAGTTGCCACATTTGCTCAGTCAACGGTCAGAGGAGTTTAAAATATAGGTTTTGATCAAGTGAAAGTGTCTAGATGAAACTCCATGGAGTACAGGGACCGGGATGATAAAGTGAAACAAGTAAATGGGTCTACTAGGCTATTCTGCCATTTTAATATTGTAAATGGCCATAAAGACCCATTTTCTCTATAACATTTATGTGTTAACTTTACTAGAATTATAACTAATAGAAAACATAAATTAATAACTTTAAAAATATAATAAATTCAACTTTATTATTTACCTGTAAAATAGTACAGTTAAATTTATACGTAGTTTCTAGACAAGTGAATTAATTCGATCCTGAAATAACAAGATAATTGAAGAAATATATAACATTTAACCTTGATAGGAAGGCGAAATGACAGAAATAAAGATTCTGGTAGTGAAGCCTCCGGGCGCAACAATAATAAGAACAAGAACAGAAAATAAGAAGGTAAAATTGATTAGAGCTTTGAGTAGATCGTAGTATTAGTTTGCCAGAAAATTTGTGTCCTTACAATGATAACAAAGCTGACTATTTATTGCTATGTCTAGGAAAAGAGGTCCTAGAATCGTACTATTCTTTAATGTTAATTATGAGGCCATTGATGAAAATATAATTGTGAGCATAAATGCCAAATTTCTTGTAACGGGCATCATACTTAATGCTGTGGAATTTTCTTCATTAAATGCTACCCGGCAAAGAGTATTTATTGTATCTTTATGAGCGTTATTCTTTCCGGTGACAGACGAGACCGTTACCTTTGGTTTTGGCTATCGCCTGTCTTAGGTTCCACATGTCCCTCTTTTGGGCGACGCCATAGCATAACATATTTTACTCTATACAGATAGCCCCCCTGCTTTCCGGTGACATAACTTTGTGTCGCCGGAAAGTTGGTAGAAATACTCTTTTGGCGTGAATTACTATGATCCCCTCTGAAAGCTTCTGACGGTTGATTACACCCCCGTCTCTCCGCATTTAATGTCCCGAACACGCATCATCCCATAATTCAACACAACTTTTGTCGATTATCGAGGTAATCATGGCCATAAATTTAGGCGCCAAAACTTTTACTTATACGCATCAACCTTCTTCCCTTATACTCCATAATTTTCCAAACCTTCTAAAATCGTTCTTTAACTCCCTTCAAACTAAAAAAACTTTTCTTTCATCTAAATGGCTTCTTCTGCAAAGAACGTTAACTCTTCAAAGGGCAAGAACAAAGTCGAGGATGCTGCTCCTCCAACGGTGGATTCCATCATTCCTAGTAGTCTTGTTACAACAAAAGACTTTGAAGAGAAATTTCCTTCGGCTCTCCCTCGCATATAGGTTGTTGGCAGATATCCTTCTTCCATCCGTTCTTCCAGTATTCCTGTTGTGAAGGAAGATTGTCACTGCCATGATATGGATATTGTTGCTCCTGATCTATTAGAGCGAGTGACCCTACCCAGTGAGGGTTTTATATATTTTTACACGTATCCCTTTACTTTGGGTGCGTTCTCTTTGAGCGGAGAGCATGACTCCGTTATTGCGGAATTCAGCCTCCGATATTAGGTATGTTTGGCATAAGTAAGTCCTTATATGCGGAGAATTATTGCATGTCTCTTGCGCTTGTGCCAAGAGACGGGAAAGGAGCTATCTTTAGCTCACGTGATGAATATTTATTCCTCCAAAATCTTCTGCGGGGGAATGATAAATTTTAGCAAACGTGGCCACCATGCTCTGTTATCTAGCATGGATAATGATAATGACCGTAGGTGAATGGAACAGTTTATCTTGGTTTCCATCAACGACATCATTCCGACAATAGATTTATCCTTTCTGAAAGCATGGAACCGCACTCGTGAACGCCTTGTTTAATATTTCTTTTATTAGGTATTTTTCTATACCCGTATTGATACTCCATCTTTCGCCTATTTCAACAACTCGATGGGTCCTACCAATGGTTGAAGGCCTGGACCAGTGGGTCTAGAAGATCTTAGATGTCACTATGCCTGAAACCTGCACGTGGAAAGAATTGGCCCTTACATACGGGTGGAAGGCCAAAAATCATAGTAACTCAGACTCACCTTGTTTCAGTTCTTTTATGTGGAGAAACTGATTGATCATTTCTATCTTTTCTCTGAAATCAGGTCTACACGCGGGCTCTGTTGTTATCCTCGGGGAGGACATTTTGGCTGATCCTGTTGACGCGGCGAGGCTGCTTTAGGAGGCACTTACTCGAACATGTGTCTCCGGTCCTGCTTCGAGTACAAGTGTTTCTTTACAGAGTCCCCGACCGGAGGACAAAAACCAAAAAGAAGACGCTCCTCCACGGTTGGGGAGATGAATAAGAGGGCAAAGATTGTTGCCCACGAGTCGTCTCCAGTAGTTGTGGTGACTAGCCTTCCTCCCAGGCCGGTCATCGACATTGTGGTGATCGACGATGATAGAGAAGCTAGTGATGGGGGAGCTTCTCTACATAGAAGGCGACGATCCTCATCAACTCATCAGAATGCTTAACCTGTCGAGTTAGTTACACCATCCGATGATGATGTCTCGACGCTTTAGGGGAATACGATATGATGGAAAATGCCAACTCCCACTTCCATGTCCCAGTCGTCGCGCCTGGTATTTTAGGGCTGCGTACCGGGTCCCTTCCGTCCTCGGTTGACGAGCAACCAACAACTAGTATTGCGTTTGCTGCAGCAACTTCTCTATCTTCAACTCAATCAGCTTCATCTCCAACTTAACCAACACCAGCAACTGCTACATCATCTCCACCGGCCGCACCTGACCACGAAGAAGGTGTTTCTCTTCCCTAGTCCCTAGTTCATGGGAATTTGGGAGAAAATTATGCTGCCCCTTCTGAAGATCCACAAAGGAGGAGGAATGTTACTCTTTCGGTCTCTACCGGATGCAACTTGATATCCAAGCCGCTTAGGTTACTAATTATCTAAAGCCTTTGGATTTAGAGAAAGATTGGGAAAAGATTCAGGCACTCTCGAGAGAGTATTTGTTGAACAACTCCATGAACAACGACGCATTGGTACATTGCTTTCTTCATTTGTTATTTCTTCTATTTTGCCTCAACATATCCTGAGTTTTGACTTTTTTGTTTTGTAGGCAAACTTTCTTGATTCCGAGGGCCTTTAGAGGTTGATTCATGAGAATGAGGAAATTAACTCTGCGCGGGATCAACTTTTGGCAGAGCGGGAGCAAAGTGTCGCTCGCCTCTCAGAATTAGCAGCCAAAGCCACTGAGGCCGCTATATTGGAGGCTTGTTTGCAGCAAAGCGAGCAAGGAGTGTAGACCCTTAGCTGAGGGAT
Source organism: Nicotiana tabacum (assembly GCF_000715075.1). Taxonomy (NCBI): domain Eukaryota; kingdom Viridiplantae; phylum Streptophyta; class Magnoliopsida; order Solanales; family Solanaceae; genus Nicotiana; species Nicotiana tabacum. The sequence continues at coordinate 27,101,534 of NC_134083.1, forward strand.
TACCCCGTTGAGGGTTCAGTTTGAAGAGGCTAAGGCCAAATGGAATGAAGTTCATAATGTCATTCTTGTTGCATCCGATCGTAAGGCTGCCTCCGCTAAAAGATTGAATAACTTAGAGGCAGCCTTGAACTCCAAAACTGAAGAGCTTGCTGTTGCGGGGGAGAAACATGCCCAACTGGAGGAGAAGTATAGGAAACTATCGAGCATAATAGGCTCTTTAGTTCAAACGTCCGTGGCCTTGATGTTAGCCTCAGATCCGTCCGGGAAAGCCTTTCTGCCGAGGTAACCCAACTCAAGAAAGACATTAACCGTCGTTCGTCTTCCTTCGTTGTTGAGAAAACTTACGCTATGTACAGCATGAGGAGAAAAACTTTGGAAAAGGCCAAAGATGGTATCATTGACTTCGATGCTGAAATTGCTAAGGTCTGTGAGCTTGAGTTGGCTGCTAAAAACGGTCTCTCGGTAGAGCCTGCTGTATTATCAACAAGGCGACACGTTAAACATTCATGCGCATATAGTTCTAATGTGACATTTAAGCCTCAAGAATTGATTTTACTCATCAAGGACTCTTGCTCTATCATATAGGTCATGGTGGACTCCATACTCTTCCTTCTCTACTTTCCATTTGCATGGCTCACTTAAGAAATTTAGCACTCAATCCAAAGATTTATGAAAGGTTCACTCATCTCTCTCAAGAGAATGTCGCAAGTACGATTTTAAGTACCATATGTTTGCCCCTCATGTAGATCACCACTAGTGTAAGCTCACTCGGCTTGAAATCAAGTAGGACTTCTTTCGGGATGTAATGAAGGCTTTTGGATTAGGGTGGGATGCAATATGGGTGAGTGATTATACTTTTCCTTAAGCACTCCATTTTTTATTTCTCGGCTCACACTTTGCCAATTCTTTGAGGCACTTTCTTTTCTTTGGGGGGACAAGAGAGACTTAATATCACTCTTTCTTTATCATTACATTTATTTTCTCTCTCTTTGATTTCTCCATGTTTGGGATCATTACCCCTCTTTGAATCCCTTCAACTCTTTCACTTGTTCACTTTTTTTTTTGCATTTTTCTTTTTTTTTTCTTTTCTTTTCTTGCCTTTCCTTCTCATCATTTATTTTCTCTTTTTGTGACTTGATACCTTTTTCAAGTCCCTCGTATCTCCCTCAAACTTACGTTTTTAGCCATTTGTTTCTCAAAAGTGTTAAGGAAAGCTCGGATACCAAGAGAAGGTCATGACAAAATGGGTAAAGACTTGTAACATGGTTATCAAATGAGAAAGACTCAAGGGTCAAAGGGGTTGACTAGGGATAACATTGGGTAGGCAATAGAAAACTCAAACGGGCCAAGAAAAGCCTACAATCACTTCTCAAGCCAAGCGAAACTTAAGATTTCGCCTTAAAATACATTCGGGGCAAGTTCTAGATCTTTCGCATAGGTACTTGGACTAGCAACAAAGTATATCACCCCTCGCACAACTAGATTGTTAAAGAGAATAGAGTCGAGGGCCCACAACGACCACATTCAAGATTGAAAATCACTATGGTGCAATTAAACTATTCGATGGTTGCCAAATTCAACACAAGAGTCACAAAGTCACTAACTAGAACTATTTCTTTGAAAAACCTTGTTTCTAACCATAATCACGTAGTTATGTGTGTTGGTACCAGTTGAAGCATGTTTGACTCAAGTCTTTTTATTCATTACTACTACTACTACTACTACTACTATCCATCGTTGGGACGAGTCACATGGTTCATAGAACAACTACCTTTGGAAAGAACCGTGGCATTAAGAAAACCAAAAGCTTATTATCTACTAGAATATAAAAAGAAGCTACTAAATCAAACAAAGAAGCTACTAACTCAAACTAAGAACTAACAAAGGAACAAAAATAAAGAAGCTAATAAACAAAAATTATTGAATATACATAATGAGAGAAAAAGAGAGAATATATACAAAATAAGAAATAAAAAAAAATAATATCAAATTATTACAGGCCAAACATTTCAGAATATACCAAATATGACCAATAAACTCCACCCCTCAGAATAAAGATAAGCATTGTCCCTAATGCTTAACAAAATAAGAGTAAAAGAGAGGGAAAAGTGAAGAAAACTCCCTATGGTTCCTTGGATATCTCTGTGTCCCAAGCAATGTCAATGCCCTCAGTCTCATCCAATTGAATCTCATCATCCTCAACTCTGGTGTGAATGGGTTGGTGAATATCTGATGCACTACCTCGACAGTGTCGACAGCAGAGTCTGGCTCCTCAGACTGGCCAGCTGGTGCCACCGGTGCTGATAGTACTGCAGGGTCTAGGCCTAAAGGGTATGGGTCAATCGATATATCTCCGGCTGCAGCAAGCTTGGTCACCTGTCTCCGGAGCTTGTCCACTGACTTCTTGCTGGCCTAAGACTTCCTTATCTTCTTTACTTCTTTTCCCAACTCTTCGATCACTGACCTGTGCTGTACCAAGGTAGCCATGATGGTGTTCTGGTTCTCTAGAATCTTCTTCAATGTTACCTCAGCTGTTAGGGAAATTGACGCCTGGACAGTAGACTATGCTGCAACAATACTAGATAAGTCAGACAGCTTTGCAGTTGCTGTCTACATCCAGTTGTTGAGGCTCGCCAATGTCTGGGAGACTCGTAGTGCACAAAGTGGAGCAATAGGCATGTGCACCAGCTTCAAATCCGAGGTGGAAGCTGTGGCAGGAACTGCAGCAGGGACTGAAGATAATGGTGGAGGCATAACTGCGGCACTAGAGGAAGATTCGACCGTAGTGGATGGAACATCAACTGTCTCCGCAATTACCACAATTGGCTCATCAAACTGGCCTGTGGTGGTAGACGGCTGACCTTTTCTCTTTGGGTTGTTCGCATACATAAGTGAGTACCATGAGAAAGGCTTCTTCGGCCTCACCTTTGTATCAAAATCCCCTGGTTCCACCCCTGCACCCGTAAGATACTCTATAATGGTGTTGGGGTACGGGTAGGAAGAGTCATCCTGTTGGGCGACATCACAGTACCCACATTGATAGGGTACCCGGCTATAATAGAGGCAACTAATACTTCCCGAAGAATCGGCAAGTGAGTTTCATTTTGACTCGGGTAGTGTCTGTTGCAGACAAATGATTGCCACCCTTTTGCTTCGAAGCTCAATGTTCTTTGGTGGATAGGAACCCCAGCAGTGATCCATAGTGGTGGTGGTCCTGGTGCAGCTAGAATCTCCGCTAACCAAGTACGAACTGTATCCCTAAGTGCACACTTTTCTAGGTATTCTTTTGGCTCGATATCATCAACATCCAATTATGTGTTCAGTGTGTTCTGATCAAATCGCACTTTGAGGTTTTAGACTTTTGTCACCTTTGTCCCTTTTTTGATATGCTCCGCATTGGTGTAGAATTCTCGGATAAAGTATTCCTTAGCATCCACCAAACTCTGGGTAAACTACATCCACCCTTTGCGTTCTATAAACTACCTCAGCACGGTCTGGTTATACCTCTCTAAATTTGTCGGTAAGAACTGTCGTTCAAGTGTTAGCGACCTCACCGGCCACCATGTGCGAAAACTAGTGTTATTTCAAACCTCTTTCTTCTTTATTATTTAAACCCCATCAGTTGTGGTATCTCCCCATCTATCATTATCGGGTATGTCCTGAATGGGTGTATTCTGTGTCCTAGGGACTGGTGTTGCTGAAGGCTCAGAAGCTTGACAAGCACTTTCCAATCCTTCAGGAGTGTTGTGGGATAAGGACGGCTTATCCCTAAATTTAAGTCTCCATGGCAGCCGGACTATACTGTCGATTATTCCTGAACAGAGGCTGATGTGCCCTCTGATACACCCCTAGACGGGGCGTATGAACTTATATCGGAGAGATCTGCATCCCTCCCCCTCCTGGTTGTTATCTTTTTTTTATTTCCTATTGTTGGGCAAGAGGTAAAGCTCTCTTGCCTCGTCCCCGAGAAGGTTCACCTCTTCCTTTAGAAATGTCTCATCTGCCTCTAGATCGAACCATTGTCCGTATCAAGCAAATACGGTTGTTAGTTGCAATTTAATGTTCAGGCATACACAGGAGATATGCAAGACTACACCAGAAAACACAATGAGGGTCACATGCACAGTATGCTTACATGTTAAGATCTGCGGTCCACACAATTTTACTTCGGCCGCATGTGAGGCCTTGCGGACCGCACAATTTAGCTTTGCAGCCACAAAAGTGATGTGCGGTCTGCACAATTTCACTTGCGGCCGCATCTCAGAAACCCAAAATCTGCCAACTCTATGATGACAGAGAATTGGTTGATGTGCGGCCGCAACGTGATTTCTGCAGTCTACACAATTAGACCCGCGACCGCATATTTGAGTCACAAAGTGTAGACTCTCAGATGATAGTAAAATGGTTGTTCTGGGGCCACAATGGGAATTCTACGGTCCGCACAATTTTCTTGCGGCCGCAGACCCATTCTTTACTAAAGCTGTCCTAGAATCAACCTCTGCGGACCGCACAATTTTAGGTGTGGCCGCATAATTCAAAACACTACGAACAGTCTAGTCTTTCAATCTAGATTTTGCATTTTTGTGCAAATTTTGACCTAGTAACAATATAAAGGCATGAAAATACGTTGACCCAGTCCCCAATGAGCATGTATTAGTTAACCCACTACAGATTTACCCCCACATAAATGCACAATTGAATTCTATTGACAAATGGCCTAAAAATAATTTAAAAATCTACAAATTAAACTAAAAAATGAAAAAATCTAATAAGGAATATAATCATACAAGATGTGAATGAGTGCAAGGGATGAGTGATCACAATTGTTGGGCGTGTGGGCAGATGATTCAATAAGAAATTTCAATATAGTGCAAGATTTAATGCTTAGAGAGGGAAAAATGTAACAATTGCCCTGGCCCTCTATTTATACTAGTGATTTTCTAAGAGAAGGAGGAGCGAGTGCAGCCGCAAAAGTTTAGTTGCGGTCTGCACTCTGTTACCTGGTTAGCTTAAGTTGGTGTCTTGTCTGCGGTCCACAGAATTTTGATTGCGGCCGAAAATTTCTTGTTACGACCTCAGATTGACCATTTTTCTGACAGACCAACTTCAGAGAGTTGGAATTTTCCACCTTTCATTTGTGCGGTCTACAAGATAATTGTGCGGCCACAGAGCACTTTTGCAACAACAACTATAAATGTGTAGTCTGCACAATTCAACTGCAGTCCGCAAGTGATGCAACACTTAGGCTGATGTCTGTCCACAATTCCTGTAAGGCACACTTATCCTTGTAGCACACTTCAAATCAAGTTAGCACAAAAATAACACTTGACTAAAAAGGAAAATAAATATGGGTTGCCTCCCAAGAAGCGCCTGATTTAACGTCACGATACGAAGCAGAATGCCATCAATTGAAATGAATGACTTCCACGACGTGGCTATCTCCAACTTTTGCAAAATAGTGCTTCACCTGGTGACCATTGACTCAGAATATTTCATTATTTTTGTTCTTTAAGTCCAATGCTCCAAAAGGTGTCACACCAATAATTTCAAAGGGATCACTCCATTTACACTTTAACTTTCCGGGAAACATCCCCAACCTTGAGTTGAACAACAATACGAGATTGCCCACCTTGAACTCTTGTTTCAAATGTATTTGTCATGAAGATATTTCATCTTTTCTTTGTACAAGGACTAACTTGTGTAGGTATGGTACCGGAATTCATCCAATTCATTCAAATGTGCAACCCTCAAGTTAGCGGCTATATCCCAATCAAGATTCAACTTCTTTAGAGCCCATATAGCCTTGTTCTCAAGTTTCACCGAAAGATGACAAGCTTTTCTGAACACCAACCGGTACGGCGACATTTCAATAGGTGTTTGGTAAGTCGTCTGATAAGCCCATAATGTATCATCAAGCTTCTTGGACCAATACGTCCGGTTAACATTCACTGTTTTAGACAAAATACTCTTTATCTCTCGGTTGGAGACTTGCACTTGACCGCTAGCTTATGGATGATAGGGAGTTGTGATTTTATGAGTAACACCATACTTGATAAGTATAGTGTTGAAAGCCTTGTTTCAAAAATGTGACCCCACATCACTTATAATATCCCGTTGAGTACCAAACCTTGTGAAAATATTTTTCTTCAAGAACGCCATCACACTTCTCGCTTCATTGTTGGGTAGAGCAACGACCTCCACCCATTTGGACACATAATCCACCGCGACCGATATGTATGTATTTCCACAAGAACTCACAAAAGGACCCATGAAATTAATGCCCCACACACCAAAAATATCAATCTCCAAAATGGTGGTGAGACGCATTTCATTTTTCTTTGAGATTCCACCTGCCCGTTGACATTTATCACATCTTTTTACGAGCTCACTAGCATCCTTGTAAAGAGTGGGCCAATAGAAACCGCAACTTAGCACTTCGGTCGTTGTTCATGCCCCACCATGGTGACCACTATATGGTGAAGAATGACAAGCTCCAAGAATTTCACCTTGTTCTTCTTCTGGTACATATCTTCTAATCACCCCATTTATACAAATCCGGAAGAATTTCACCTTGCTTTTCTTTCACCTTGCTCTTTTTCCGGTACACATTTTCTAATCACCCAATCCGGTACACATCTTGAAGAGAACTCATCCGGAATGATACCACAATGATGAGCACAAAAACACACACTTAAATTCTGCTCGCTAGTCAAAGATAGTATAGTATAATATCGTGTCCACAAGTATTGGATTTAAATATTATTCTCATAGTTTCTAGCTTGATTTCTATCTAGGAGGATCAACAATTGAGATTTATATGACTAAGAATATAAAATCTACAGCTACTGACTAGTGACTATCGAAACAAGGAATAAGCAATTAAGGTTATCGGTGGGAGATGATAGGGTTTTGACGGAATAAGTGCAAGATAATTGTTCGGGATCTAACTCTATATAATTCACTTCCAATGTTCAAGTGAGTCTCTCGAATTCATTGTATTATTAGTTCAAACGTTTAGAAAAAAATGCCTCTCCCGATTAAGTCTTAACCTCACAAGATGAACCAATTTAAGCAATGTGAAGATATGCAAGAATTCGTAGTGGATCGGTCTTTAGAAAAACCTCTTTCGATTATTTTTCTAACTAGGTTTAATCAATAATTCAACTAGCCTCTTTCGATTACTTAGAAGAATCTATGAACTCAACCAACAATATAATGCAAATATATCACAAGTTATGCATCTCTCGATTACATGAACTAGTGAATACATATGCAAAAATTAAATCTTCCAAAATGATTCAAATACATAAAAATAGAGTTATAATCCACAAACAATTATCAACACACCAAATCCGTCTAAACCCAAAAGGAACTACTCCATAGACATGGAGAAGTTCTTCACAAATATAACTAAAATATAGGAAATCATAAATTCAATCCAAACCCGGATCTTGAGTGAGGAAGAAATGATGAAATCCTTGTTCTTGTGTTCTTCCAACCCCTCCTTAGCCTCCTTGGCCTCCTTAGGTCGAAAATCTGTCAAAAGTCCCGAAAATGACATTTTTCCGTGTATTTAAGCCACCCCCCAATAATCCCTAGACGAAATTATTCCTTTTTTGCGGAATTGGGAAGTTACTCTAACATTTTTGGGCTACCGTGCCGCCCCATGCGGCGTGAAAGTAGGAAATTCCACAACGTGCCAAAATATGATTTCTGGCCACTTTTTGCACAAGCACCCCGCGCCCCGCGGGGCATGCCGCGGGACGGGTAGTGCAAATTGTGGCCAGAGATGAGTTTTTCAAATTTTTGACATCCAGACTTGGTTTTCGACCCCCGAACGTGATCCCGGCTTAATTGCTTGGTATTCTACTCAGGCTTCAAAGCTCCAAATAGCTCAAATTAGCTCCACAACATCTACATAACTCGGAATCACTCCTACAAGGCATAAAACACACAATAAGTGCAAAAATACTACAAATTAAAGCTCAATATAAGTAAAGTGCAGTGAATTAGAGTATAATAAGCGACTAAAACACAGGATTATAGCCTACCATCACACACACAAGGAAATTTTCTAGATCCGCGAACCATAGCACCTCTTTCATTGAAATAGCCAAGAGTTGCTCATCGAGGAAGGAGTCATTGATTTCAAGGCCATCATGCGGCCTCCCCTCCTCCTCCAAACGAGACAAGTGGTCCGCCACTTGGTTTTCACTCCCTTTTATATCTTGGATGTCAATATCAAACTCTTGCAAAAAAAGCACCCATCTCATCAACCGAGCTTTGGAATCTTTCATGCTCATAAGAGAACGAAGTGCCGCATGATCCATTTGGACAATGACCTTTGCACCCATCAAGTACGGGCAGAACTTCTTATTTGCAAACACAATGGCAATGAGATCTTTCTCCATAACGGTGTAGTTGACTTGGGCACTATTCATGGTCTTACTAGCATAGTAGAGCGGGTGAAAAATCTTGTTGATGCGTTGCCCCAAAATAGTCCCAACCTCTGCGTCATTTGCATCATACATGAGTTTAAAAAAGACACTCCAATTTGGAGCGGTGATGATTGGAGTAGTTGTCAACTTGAACTTTAAATATTCAAAAGCTCTTATGCAATCATCATCGAAGTTGAACTTAACATCCTTCTTAAGAATTTTGCACAACAGGTTCACCGCCGTTGTATAGGTTGTAATATGCTCTTGAGGGTCTGAAGTTCCGTCATACTTTGGCACATCAGGCATTTTAAACTACTTCGGGATTAATTATGGTACCGCACTTGGCTTGTATGCCAATTGAGTATACTTCTTTAAGTCCGGACCTTTTAGCACCAGTAGTGCGACCGGGATTTGGTCCATGCAGGCGTTCACTTCTCTCATAAACAGTAAGAGTTCATTATTGAAAGGATCAGTTTTGTTATTGGGGCCGGATGCACTCCTCCAGCCCCATCGGAGCCAACTTCGCCCCTCGGGGTGTTGTTGTCGACCATATGCGTTGTTTGATTCACGGAAGTTACGGGAGGAAATAGATCTCGTCTATTCGCATTATTCAAAGCCCCTGATAGCTCCTACTTCAACTCCGTCATAACCTTATCTTGTCGCGTGAGGTGACCTAGAATGATCGCCTGTTGGTTCTTATAGGACCCTTACCGCGTCAACGACATGATATTCAGTTATCTCCCGAACATGTCAAGGATATTGCCTATCATGTACTGGCGTGTCGTCATTCCCCTCGTTGTGGGTATCGCTAATTGAGTTCTCGAAATGAGGTTGATCCCCTCGAACCTCGGGATTATGCGTATTGTTAACACCTTTATCTGTCATTTTTTATAATTTTTTCTAAGACAAAATAATCAAAACACGTTAGTAAAAAAGGCAAGGATCAACTTAATTATACGACTGTCTAAACACCACGGTGGGCGTCAAATTGTTTACCCGTAAAATGGTGCAGTTGAATTTATATGTGGTTTCTAGACGAGTGAATTAATTTAATCCTAAAATAATAAGATAATTGAAGAAATATATAACACTTAGCTTTGATAGAAGACAAAATGACAGAAATAAAGATTCTGGTAGTGAAGTCTCCGGGCGCAACAATAATAAGAACAAGAACAAATTGATTAGAGCTTTGAGTATATTGTAGTATTAGTTTGACAGAAAATTCCCGTCCTTACAATGATAACATAACTCACTATTTATAGCTACGTCTAGGAAATGAGGTCCTAGGATCATACCCTCCTTTAATGCCAATTATGAGGGTCATTGATTAAGATGTAACGATGAACATAAATGCCAAAATACTTATAAAGGGCAACGTGCTTAATGCTGTAGAATATTCTTCATTAAATACTAACGGGCGAAGGTAGTTATTGCATCTTTATGAGCGTTATTATTTCTGGTGACTGACGAGACCATTGTCTTCGATTTTGGGTATCCCCGTCTTAGATTTCATGTGTCCCTCTTTTGGACGGCCAATGTAATATAATATATTTTACCCAATACATTTATAAATCTTAAAAATTAAACTTACAAAATTTAATATTACTAAATGTACTCGTAGCATTAATAGTGTTGTTGATGACCTTAGGGCTATTGGGCTAGAGAAAAGCTAAAGGGCTAGTGATTGGTGACTTGATTATAAAGTTATGCTGCAGACGGCGTCCTCAGAAGATTCACTGTCCTCGCAAATCGAAGTGCAGCAGTTGTCTCTTGGACCAATTCTGTACAGTAAGAATTTAAACTTTTTGTACTAAAAGGCAATGCACAACTATTTTGCACTGCCATTTGCCAAGCTGGGAGGCGAGCTTCTGATATGCCTTGAACCAAGAGTTTATCATAGAGGGTGAAATATGGGTCATAGCAGAAGCATGAATGGTGGGTGGTAGTTGTTAGGTAAATATGTTTACAGTATTGTTCAATTTATTCGGCGTTTGGACATAATAATTGTAAAATTTCGGAAAAAGTGAATTTTTTTTCTAAGCGAAAAATGTATTTAAATATTAGAATTTTGTTTGGAAATGAATATAATTTTGGGATATTTTTAAAATTTTGTGAGTGATATAAGTGAAAATTTTAAAAAATAATTTTTTGAAGTTTTTAAATTTTCAATAAATTCTAAAATTCATCTTCAAGTTAAAATTTTAAAAATTTATTGTCAAACACTGATTTCAAAAAAAATAAATTTTTTTTCGAAAAAAGTAAAATTTTTCTTATGTCCAAACGAGCTCTTAGAGTATATTTGGATGAGCTTATTTTAAGTGACTTTTAAGTCTAAATGACTTTTAAGCCATAAGTTAAAAATTTTAGTTTTTGATTTTTTGTATATTTTTATCATTTTAGCTTAAAAATAAGTATTTAAAATTATTTTTTTACTTTATTCATACACTACAAAATGACTTAAAAGCTATTTCGGCTTAAAAATACTTAAAATAAACCGATCAAAACGGACTCTTGCACCGTTTTACAGTATTACTCGTTGCTTTCATTTAAAAGCTTTTCAACATTTATTTATTGATTTACTTTTATACTTATAAAAATATTTCTCCATATTATGATATATTTGTGCCTAGTAAAAATGGGTATATAAAATGAAACTTATGGGGTAAAACCAATGATGGGGTAAACCCAATGCATACCTAATCGATCGTGATTTTTTTACAACTAAATGATAAAATAAATGATAAAATTAATAATCCAACAAGTACTCCTTCCGATTCAGTTTATACGAATGTATTTTATAGTACTCGAAAAAAGAATGATTCTTCTTTAAATTGAGAAACAATTTAACCTAATTTTTTGACTTTACCTTTCATTAAAAGCTTTTATAGTAATATAAATATTATGATAAATTAAAGATCACAAGTTTCAAAATACACAAATAATATACTGTACTCTCTTCAGTCCACTTTAAATAATTTTTTGGTATTTTTTTTGGGATTGTAAATTTTAAAGGTTTTTATTTCTTTTTTAAATTTCTTGGAATCCGTGCCAGTTTTACATAAAATAAGGAGTAATAAGTATACCTAATCCCTCCGTTCCAGTTTATGTGAACCTATTTCTTTTTTGATTCGTTCTATAAAGAATGACTTCTTTCTAAATTTGAAAACAATTTAGGTTAAACTTTCAATTCTACTCTTAATGAGAAACTTTTATAACCAGACAATTACTCTGAACCCCTTTTTAACTTGTTTAGTACCATAAATTTAAAAAATATTTATTTTTTTCTTAAATTTCGTATCTAATAAAATAAGTTAGGTTAAATTGGAACGGGGAGTAGTATTTATTAAGCAAATTCAATTCATACAATTAAGTGGAGCTTTAAGAAAGGGAAGGCACAAAACCCGGAACTTCCCATTAGTTTTGGAAGGCGGCGCCGTTACTGATATGAAGAATAGCAAACGCATGCACTTCCTGCTTGTTTCCTCACTTTCATTTACCCCTCCTCGTGGCCTATACTGTGCCGGCGTATTCTTAACGTTTTTATTGTTTTTATTTATTCTTTTATTGCTCACATTTTTCGACATGACTTATTTTTATGTATAATCTCATATTTACGATTGTTATATAATTTTTTTAAAATATTGAAATTTTATTTTGCTTTGATGTCTGTCCTCCAGACTAACGTACTTACTAACAATTATTTAAATATTTTCTCAAATATTATACAAATAAAATTAACATTTAGTAACTTTTTTGTTCGCTGTTTAATACCGTTAAAATTGTACAAGAGTATATCTTTTTTTTTTCCCCATGTTATCACGATTTTCAACAAATTTAAAGCAAGGTGAATTTTCTTATTGGTTATGGTTTTATAAGTCTCGCGTGACCGGAATAGATATTCTCTAATTTGTCATACATAATTTTATTGATTTTAATACGTTCGAATTTGAGGAAGATAAGAAAATAGGGGATAGTTTAGAATCCTCTAAATACCAAATTGCTTCTCCATTCCTCTCACAACCACGTGAACGATTGATCGTTGTATTCATTAATGTAACCCCCAAAAAGAGAAAAGATAATTGAGAACATCCACAAGAAAAATAGAGCATCTTTAGATTTAAACTGCTAATGTATATCATTTGCATGAAATCAATGCCTCTATAAAGATAAACATAAATCGAGAACAGTAAACAAAAAGGTTGGGAACTTTTAATTTATATTCTTAATAATATCAAAATACATGCTACTCATTTTTAACGACAGGTCACAAGAAGCAGACCAAAAATAATTAATGTAACCATCCAAAAAAAAGAGAGAACAATTTAAGCTAAGTAACACAGCCCGTGACAATTTGTTTGCTCCAAGAAAAGCATTCAAGAACTGGTTTGTAAAACTAGTTCAAATATGCAGCACACATGCAGATATTCAAAGATGAATTTTGTAATATGAGCTAGTAATACTTTAAGTTGCCTAACCATTTTCAGAAACTATGAACAAGGCCAATTACCACTGTCGAGGGTCTGCCTCTCTTTAATTTAGTATCAAGTCAATAGAAATAGTTGAGTAAAGTCATTTACCTTCATTTGTTTTCTTGCTTTTGCCTTTTCAAGTTTTTATATGTTAGTAGTTTGGAGTCTAAATGACAAGAAAATAAAAAAGAAAAAACTCGCCCCACCTGCATGATAGTAACTTATTCGTTTTTTCTTTTTTCTTTTTGCGTTCATTCGTTTTGCCTTATACTATATCTGGCTGTATATTGTCCTCTTAAAATGTTATGTGCTTCAATAGAAATATACCACCAAAGAAATTTTATTAAAAATTTAAAGTGGAGGAATTTTGTTTGTCTCCGAGAGGGGCCTTCCTAATACAAAAATCGATACCCTTGTATTCTCTGGAATGATAGAGAGGTCCCCAAGAGAGAAATTTTAATGGCATCAATAGAAATTTAATAGCAACGTAATCGACATTTCACTTGGCTGAAGTATATTAACAAAAATATTTGTTACCAATAAAATTATGTTTTCGGAAGAGAAAAAAAAACAGTAAGTATATTACTTTCGAGGAGGGGTGTGAGTATAATTAATTTTCATGTTTATGGGAGTAACTGTTGTGTCCAATTAAATCATCACTGACCGTTCATACCTAGAGTTAATCATTCATCGCAACCTAAAAGCCAAATTTGCCCCTAGATGATGCACTTTACTTGGGTAAAAAGAAAGACTACTTCAATTTTCTCAATTAATTAAAACATTTTAAGTATTCTTATTAAAGAGGAAGCCAAAGGGTTGACAGTTTTCGGGAAATGTTATGAACGAGGAACAAACGGATTTAAATTTCTCTTAGGAACAAAAGAATTAGAATTTATTTTATTAGGATATATAATTATGTTCTTAGTAGTGGCGGAACCAATATTTTTATTAAGGAGAGTCAAAATATAAAAAAATAAACTTATCAAAAATCAATGATTATCATTATATAGTATATATACATATTTAAAAAAAAATTATCGAGCTAAACAATATAATTTTTCGAGGAAATATGGATGTTTAAGAGGGAACCTTAAGAAAAAGCAGTTATTACTAATCATTCTCTCTCTATATAATTTATTAATTTTCCTTTATAGTAATATAGTAGGATTTATAAAAAAAGAATATTAATTAATTTTCTTGTAACTCCTCTATTTAACCGTTGTCTCACGCTCTTGGTCTTCTACACACCTCCACTGCCACCTTCTCCACTCCTCTCCTCTCTCTCTCTCTCTCTCTCTCTATCTGAACCGGTAACACATCATAACTACTCGCCACCTGCAATAACAAAAGAAACAACGCAATCTTTGAAGATCAGAAATGTACTCCGAATACTCTCTGCTCTTCTTTCCTTCCACAGCTGTCCTCAACTATGAGCTTCTTCTCTTCTTTGTTCTCTTTCTTGCTGTCTTTGCCTTCTGGCTTAGGCCTGGTGGACTTGCGTGGGCTTTTTCTAAGGCCCGTGTCTCCATTCCTGGACCTTCCGGTTTACCTGTTCTTGGGCTTCTCTTAACTTTCACTGGTTCTCTAACCCACAGACTACTAGCCAAGCTCGCTGATAATCTAAAGGCTGAATCTTTGATGGCTTTTTCAGTTGGGGTTACTCGTTTTATAATTTCTAGTAAGCCAGAGACTGCGAAGGAGATACTCAACAGCTCAGCTTTTGCTGACAGGCCAGTGAAAGAGTCTGCTTACGAGCTTCTGTTTCATAGGGCGATGGGTTTTGCGCCTTATGGAGATTACTGGAGGAACCTGAGAAGAATTTCAGCCACCCATTTGTTCAGTCCTAAAAGAATAACGTGTTTCGGTGAGTTTAGGAGAGATATAGGTACAAAGATGGTGACTAAAATTGCCAGTTTAATGGAGATAAATGGACATGTTGAAGTGAAGAGGGTTTTGCATTTTGGGTCACTGAACAATGTGATGAGGACTGTTTTTGGGAAGTGTTACGATTTTAATGGTCAAGATGGGCGGGAGTTGGAGTATTTGGTGAGTGAAGGATATGAGTTGCTGGGAATATTTAACTGGAGTGACCACTTTCCTGTGTTGGGGTGGCTAGATTTGCAAGGGGTCAGAAGAAGGTGCAAAGAGCTTGTGGCGCGAGTGAATACTTTTGTAGGAAAGATCATAGAGGAACACAGGATTAGGAGGGCTGAGAATGCTGGAAAAGTTGCTGATGAAGGTTTGAGTGACTTTGTTGACGTCTTGCTTGATCTGGAGCAGGAAAATAGCCTCAATGATTCGGACATGATTGCTGTTCTTTGGGTAATTTTTCTTTTACCTGTGACCTAATTCTACCTATGATAATTTCATTGTTTAATAAACTTTTGTTTTGTATATATTCTATATTTGTAGTATGTGGTTATATGATTTTCTCTACTTCTAGTATTGCATTTTTACATGATTGTTAATGCTCATTCGGGATAAGACGTTTAGTAGTGTGTAAAAGAACGTGTCAAACTAGTTGTTAATGTTCGGTTTTTATATGTGCTTATCTTTTTGGATGTTTTGTGCGTGTGTTTGTTTTTCTGTTTTGCAGTATCTCGCATTGCTTTCTTCCGTTGTACCTGATTCTCCTGCATATATGCTCAAATATAACTGTTAAATTGTCACTTTCTTGTATTCTTAAGATGAAGAATCTGAATAATTTTAGCTTTAGCTTTGCATGATAGGGACAGTGCTGTTATTACTGTTGCAACATTTTGTTCTTAATGATTTGTATCAGCACAGTATACAATATCCTTGTTTATTCGAATTGTGCTGTTATTATGTATAAAGTTTGTAGAATTAACACATATTGCTTCAACAGGAAATGATCTTTAGGGGGACCGATACTGTGGCTATCCTGCTTGAGTGGATTCTTGCCAGGATGGTACTACATCCAGATATTCAAGCCAAAGCTCAACGTGAAATTGACGCCGTTGTTGGAACTGATAGGGGTGTATGTGATTCTGATTTGCCTAATCTGCCATATCTTCAAGCAATAGTGAAAGAGACTTTGAGAGTGCATCCGCCGGGTCCATTACTTTCCTGGGCACGGCTTGCAATTCATGACACTCACGTTGGTCAGCACTTCATCCCGGCTGGAACTACGGCCATGGTCAATATGTGGGCTATTACTCATGACGAAAAGATTTGGTCACAACCCAAAGAATTTATGCCAGAAAGGTTCTTGGAAGAAGAAATAGCTATTATGGGTTCTGATCTTAGGCTTGCACCGTTTGGGTCTGGGCGGAGGGTGTGCCCTGGCAAGGCAATGGGACTTGCTACTGTTCAGCTTTGGTTGGCTCAGTTGCTTCAAGAATTCAAATGGGTTGCTTCTGATAATGGTGTGGATTTGTCCGAGTGCTTGAAGTTGTCAATGGAAATGACTTGCCCTTTGGTTTGCAAGGCTGTTTCTAGGGTTCGTTGAAAGTATTTTTGGTTGATTCGTATGGTTTTGGGATATTATAATTAGCCTGTTAGTCTTCCTTGATCTCAGCCTGGTTTTTGGATCTTTTGACGAGGAGACCAGACTTGTTTATAATTATGCTAATAGCAGCAGTATTTTTATATGTTGGTCTTTAATTAGGGGAAGATAGGCGAACCAGTGGTACCGTTCACTTGCAAGGATTTTGGGAATTTGTTGTTGTTGGCTTTGGTGTGGTCTATTAGACTTTCAGCATGCATTGTAATATGTTTCTATAGATGGTCTATTAGACTTTCTACATGCATTGTACACAGCTTCCATTCTACATATATCCAAAGCAATATAAGTCCTTCTATGTTTCATTATATTTCTATAGATGTCTATTTGCTCTTTATTCCGAAAATGAACTTGGTAATATGTGTTGAAGACAAGTTTTATTTGTGCAACTTTGATCTAGTATTACTTGTGAACACAATGAGTAAGTTATTGTTTTATATCCTTTTTTGTGTAAACTTTTCCATATTTGTGTAAACAGTAGCATGCAAATGTAAATGGCCTTTATCACGGGGGGCATTTGCTTATTCCATGTTAGGCTATCTTTCCCCCTTTATTTGTCCTGTCAACACTTGTAAAATTGGGGATCTTCTTGTGATCCATGCCTTGTCTTGATTTATATTTAGGAGATGGGGAGAAAACTATTCACGGTGTTTCGTATTATGACTATTAATAATAAAAGAGCAAAGCTAATTAATTATTAGACAACCGTTTCAAGTAACTGAAGAATACTAATGGTATTGCCTACTTGAATTGTGCATAATTATCAGGGATAATAAGGTTCTGATAATCGTCTCTTTCCGGAATAAGGAAAACCTTTCAATTTCTCAGTACCATGTGGATTAGTGGTCAGTACTAGCAGTAATTGGTATAGTAGACAACATATTAGGGTGTGGAAGCTGGAGTAGAAAAAGAAGTTAAGAGAATCCAAGAAACAAACCACAAGACCAAGGAGGCAAGGGCTCTTTTAATTTAATTGACTATTCGTAATACATGAATTATTTTATTGAGTAAATATAATTACATGCATGTAGATCGTTTTGTACTGAATCATAATAAAATAATTGTTATGATAGAATTGTGATATCCAAAGTTAAGAATAATATATTAGCACTATTAATTAGTATGCAGGCACAATGTTAATTTAAAATGAAACATTTTATGATATTTAATGACATTCTTAATTAATTATGTAAAACAAGAGACATCGCTACTTAAAAGGTAATTTTGTCATTTAGGTGATCTTAACCAAGTTTATTAGTAGTACTTGTATTTTGTTGATAAAGCAGAACAAAGACTTGTATATAATTTCACAGTCTATATTCTATGGTGTCATGCAGGTAATTTAGTGTTTTATGCAGAGAACCGATCATTGTTATCCGAAATGCAAATTTTTTTAAATGATAGAAAGCAAACGAATCTAAAAGTTTGTGGTTTATATCCGCGTGAAATTTGCAGCTACTATAAAATACGTCAATTTTCAAAAGGAAGTTAAAAGGATAAAAGTAGCATTAAAATCTATTTATTTATCTTTCTGGAGCATTAGCCCAGACAAAGACTAAAGAGTGTATACAAAGAATAATTTGGAAAACCTGGGATGTATTTAAAATTAATTAAGAGTATTATACCCTAATCCATGTTGATGAAACAAGATCCTCATACGAGTGCATAAGTTATTAATAAATAAAATTAAAGCTTTATACTCTCCTAATTGGTCATAAACTTATAGTTGTGCTAAATTATCTTGTCCTCCTTGTCCCTTTTATCAGCTTTATTCTTGCCTTTGCTTTATTTTGTGCTCTATTAATTCTTGGCTAGAAAGCATAGCCTTTTGAATGGAAAAGAAAACTACTTAGATTCTCTTGCTCTATTGCTAAAGGGAATGTTGATTTTATTGTGGGAGTTTTGTGTTTATCAGATAATAACAATAACAAACAACAAAATGTGGTAGAAGCAAACAAATGATTGAGGAATAAGAACCCAAACGCACAAACAATGATATGGTACACCTCTTTTGAAGGTGTCCAAATCTTACCAGCTATAATCGTAGAATAATTTCCTTTGTTTATAATTAATTATACCCATAATAAAGCTTTTCTCCTTTTGCCCACCTGTAAAAGAAAGATGCATTCAGGATTTGGATATTCAATATTCACTGTTTTTCCCCCATCCAAATCAGTGCAACTTGCTTTAGCCTCTTCTCTTTTGCTGATTCTCAGCCAAGCCATTTTCATCTTCTATTTACTTACTATTCTTTTGCTCCTCTCACCTCCTCCATGAACTAACAGACTCTAGCTGTTGCAAAATTAGCCTAATTTGTCCAAGTTCAAAAGATTATGACTCCGTTTTTAAACTTGATCCAATCGATTGAACTCGAAATGATTCACTAAACTCTTCGGTCAAAATAGTATAACCAAATGAGTCAAAACGCAAGCCGAACTCAAACATATAAAAAACAAATTAGGATTGGGAACTATGAAAATTTTGAAGGACTTTAGCTAATAATTTAAAAGAAAGGAACATTAGATCAAAAGCAAAATAAAGGAGGAGACGTGTTGTATCATGTTGGAGGGGTTATTTGATCTATCGTGATTCAAGTAAACTTTGGGCGAGTTGAGTCATATGATCCATTTATTAATTTGGCCAAGTTTGATCCAACACTAACTTGTCAAGTCCTTTTTTTTTTTTTTTTTTTGTGATTTAGTTATTTGGTATCCGAAATTTAATGAACCAACTAATCCAATCTCACGTACAGTCCATTAGGCTAAAAATACTCCATATATCAGGGTTTTTTTATTCGTATGATTCAAATCAAGATAGAGTGAAGGAATCTCATCCACCATCCACAAGTGTAGAGGCGAATGTACTGTTATAGGTACGGGTTCAATTGAACTCATAACTTTTGATATGGAATCTAAATATATGTATAAAAATTTACTAGAATTACAATAAATAGTAGAATTAAATTCATAACTTTAAGATTATAATGAGTTCAAGCTAAAATACTAAAAATTGAACCCATAAAATATAAATCCTCTGCAAGAGTGTTACTTGTGTTTCACATGGAGGACATGAAAAACCAAATGGTATATCCGTACAGATTTTACCCAAAACCTCTTTATCCAAGGACGTGTATGGTTAGGATTATATATCAAAATTATAATCTTTCGATAAAAAGATATAGGAGAAAACTTTAGAAAGAAATAAACATAATATAAGGAAAGAGGGCATCTCTTATTATTCCATATATTGATATGATGATGTAGGAACTACTGCAAAGCGAAGGGAATATATCATAAGTGGACAAGGGAAGAGAAAGTATTCCTTTGACCACCAATGGTTTTTTTCTTCATATTTTTTTTGTCTCTCCCAACTTCTCTTCCAAGTTTTCTCCTTTGATTTTCGAATATTAGCTACGCACATATGGATTCTCTTTGGGATTGTTCTGATTAATTATTTACTTTATTAGATTTGTTAAGGTTCCCTTTGCATTTAATATATCACTGCAGTATTAAAGTTACAACAGGACTAATTAATAACTTATTCCCTAATTCACAGGAATAAGTTCAAATTAAATTAACATTTCTTTTTTAATCCAGTTTAGATAAAAGCTTACTAATGTGTATGGAGTAGTAACATGTACTACTATTTTGTCTATTTGTTGACTGTTTGACAAATACTAGGTGCTTAATCCAGACTACATCCCAAGCTTAATTAAGAGTAAGAATTTTTTTATTGAAGCTATAGTTGGATGCAAAAAAAAAAAAAAAAATGCCCAAAGGCGAACTAGAATTTGTTGCTTTTCCTGTGATGCCTTCTCTGGATTATCTGTTTTTAGGTTTAATTTTTATGCACTAACAATTTTTTTTTATACTATCAGATCATTTTAAAGGTAAATGTAGGTAATAAACATAATAGTGAAATTGGTAACTTTAAAAATAAGGCAAGAAACCTTTAACAATAGATTGAATTGCAAAGATATGTTTAAAGAAATTAATTACACCATCAGTGTAAATAACTTTATTGATTTGTTTTGTTTCATTTTGATTTGTACGGGCAGGCGGGGGGGGGGGGGGTGTACAAGTGTTCGTACAAAAAATCTGGTACTCTTTTATTTTTCAGGAAATAGAATATATAGCATGAATATGGTGTAAATCAAAAGGAAAAGTTATTTCCCTTTCGAATGTAATCTGGAGAATAAATTCTTCATTGTGAAGTTACTATAAATGATAAAAACAAAACTACAGGAAGTGCCAGTGAATATACCATGAAAAAATATCGAGTCCAATTAATATGAGGAGCCATTGCGATGGTGCAAGTAAAAAATTAGTGTTTAGTTAGCTGTATATTGATTCCCTGATGATCATATCAAGCACATTTCTTATCATATATTTGAAGCTGACAGTCACTTAATCGTGGGATGTCCTGAGACACGGAGTTAGGATTTGAAATTTATGTATTCTAAATTTGCTATTAAATTCATAGCTCGTTTTAGTTACTGCGTTCAGATTAAAATATTTTTACATATTTAATAAATTTTAATACAAATATAGAGTCTAAGCAAATGCTACTGAATTCGTCTTAACCGTACTTAAAATTGTAGCTCTCTGGGAAGCCCTAGGGCAACAGTATGATGATGCTTAGTCTCATTTTGGACAATAGGACCCCATGATAATTTGGTGCATGTACTACCAATTTATTTAAAAGCTTAACCCCTTATCTCAACAAGTATGATACTATTCATTATTGAATTATCCCCACCCCATATAAACTAAGGCTCATTTAAATATGTGTGTTTGAGTTTAGAATGTTAAGGAAAGAGAGACACTTATTGAGGTCTCGTTGATTATGGATTGTATCTATAATTTCGACAGTGTTTTTATTAGTATAAAAATGGTGTGCGGGTGATTATTACATACACTAGTGCTTAGTGTTTGTACGACATGTTAAAGAAACGATAAACAAGGGGTATCCTTGCTACTTATCTTTCATACAGTGTATGTTTCTGCTAGCGAAAGAACAATTTATAATACAAATTTTGTGCCAAATGGAGGACTATTTGATTTAATACTATATATTTGGCTATCACTATGTGCTGTTCTAAACCAATTTTGACACATCTAAAAGATCCAGCGGAAAACTATAGGACATCTTTATATATTTTTAATTAATTAGCATATATGATTAAACATGACTTTGTGCTCCTGGCTGCTAGTGTGAATGGGGATCCACACAATGAAAGAGAACTCCCCTGAAACTGTCTAATTAGGCCTCTTTCGACTTGCTTTTTTGCCTTTAACAAATGACAGAATCATGGCAAGTAATGATGTGTTTAAGGGCATAAATTAAAGATGGCATGCTTCATCTTAAAGAAACCTCGATAAAGTAACGTTAACGTTTATTATACACGGAAAAATTGCTGTGTGGAAGAAGGAAACATGATCTTGTACCCATGAAAATGACACAAAAGTTGCCTTTTCTGATCCATTATTTAGAGGGTAACTTAATATATGTGTTATTTATTTTAATAATAATAAATTAGAAGTTTATCTTTCTTTAAGATCATCATTTCCTGATGAGCTCCAACCAAGAATTGGCCCAGTAGAGAAAGATAAGAGGACAAAAATATGGGTCAAATAAGTTCTAAAAATAATTAAAGGGGAAGAGAAGAATCATGCAGTTCATGCTTGGGAAATTTGGATATAATGTATAAGGTTATATACAAAAGGTGAAATTACATGCCATTCTCATTCTTTATCTGTTAATTTGGAGCACATTTGCTGTGAATGGTTAAACAAACTGATCCTCAGCTTTTTACGCATGATTTTAGGGCTTATTCATGCCATGCACATAATGTGCTATTCTTGTGCATGGAACCAAAACCAATGTAAGAATTTTTACTGAACTTGTGAGATTTGGCCAACTTTGTATACTGATCAGAAAGAAAAAATAGCTTGAACCTCCACTCCCACGCCCCAAGTCAGCCGTTTCGAAGAGTAAGTTTGCTACTTCTTGTTTCTTTTGGCTTAGGAGCTGTGATTTAAAATCTGAAGAGTTTTACAAGCTAAAATTGTGGTTCGGGGCAGTAAAGAAAATAAAATACAGTGTCAACGTTGAAATAGAACAACGGGTATTCCATAAAGGACGCTGCTAAAGAATCTGTAATGCCATTTTGAATGGCTGAAAATAAGCAAAACTCTTTATATCTACATTCATTATACAACCTCTAATGTTAGATATTTAAAGAGGAAAACTGGGAATTTAACGCCAAGAAGCAATGTGTTACTAAAGTATATTATTAGACATTGAAAATTTGGAAGAAATCAACCATAGTATGTAATCTATCCTTCATCTCCTCTCGTTCCCCCCGGTTGTCAATGTATAGAACGTACTTTCCTGCATTAGGATTCATCATTAAAATGGAAATATCAGAAATTTCTGCAACATCATTGAAATGCATGTCAAAAGAGATGAAAGAACAAGTTGGTGAGACACATTGATTTTAGACGCACAAGTAGCAAATACAATAGGAGGGAACCGGGATATACACATAAAATGGAACCAAGGAAGTGTTGGGCTGACTGTCATTAACTTTTTTGTTTAAACTAAACAATGAAACGCTTCTCATCAATTGAAGATATTCATGAGGTAATTTCAATAATATCTTACCATCAGATTCAAAACTATGAGGGAAATTAAGCAGGAATAAATGTAACAGTTGGTAAAAGTAGTTGTACTGCATAAATGATATAGTAGAAATTATTCACTGCATCACAATTTTGGTTTTCCGGGGTATGGAACCTCTTCCCGTACATCATTTCTTTCTCTATTATCCCTGATAAAGCATAAAGGCCTGAATCAAGATTCAAGAACTTCGAGGTAGAAGTTGACTAATAAACCTCATTGTCGATGTAGATAAAATCATAAAAGCATCTATACATGTTATCATAAGATTAATTAATGGAAACAAAACTATGGTGATAAATGAGAACATAGGAGACTGAATTAGTTCTTGCTAAAGCCTAAGTTGACGATCGTGCAGGCTAGTGAAAAAATCAGAGCATATCAATATTGCAGGCTCAGTGAAACGTCTTTGAGATTAAGTTGCTGCATCTTTTAGTACCAAAACTATAGCAGTGCAAGAATTTGGCAGGTAACGAAGTTCTACACCGGAAAGGCAGGGAAGTGAGACTCTTTCTTTATCATCTTACGGAAGGAATTTGAAACATCCTAGTCAGCGAAAAAGTAAAACATTCTCCATACCATAACATTGACAATTAAAATCTAAAATAACTATCATACCATTGCCAATGCAGACTGCAGTTATTGCATGCCGAGTATAATCCAGGGCTTGTGCAGTAAACTCGAATGTGCAATAGGTTTTGCCATCAATCCTGCACTACAGAATCATCAGACAATGATCATCAAATAGATATACAGACATCACAGGGTTATGTATAAGCTGATATTAAACAGCATAAACATGATAAAAATAGTAAGCATATAGGGAAGTGTCAACGAAGTGAAAAACATTTGGTGAATTACTGGTTCAAGTGAAAAGTTCAGATATTTCCTAGTGACATCTTTGAAGCATGACAACGAAGGGTCATGTACCGACATAAGGAAATAAGTTAACTTTAGATAGCAGTTGCACAAGTAACTTAACTTTACTCCAATGAAACCAATCAAAGCAATTTATCACCTCAAATCCAAGAATAACTAGAAATTGAATCATGGGAATAGTGAATCAATTTAGCCTGTTGATTCAGAAACCGTTTAAAAATCCATAACAAGAAAAGGTCACCCCTTGCTGAAGCACAGGAAAAATGTTGATCACGATTTCTAGTTTATCTTACATGACATACTATGTCAACCGCTAATCCTTAGTAGATATCCTTCAGGATCTCATAAAATAAGTAGCTTTCGTTAGTCATAAACCAATTAGAAGGACAACAGAGAATGAAGAACTTCATGACGTCAAGTGTTAGAGGGCATTGCATGGTTTTCAAATTTCCAGTAAAATGGAAGTTATTTTTCATTTTTTATCATTTGTTGGTGCTTTTCCAAAAAAGAAAAAAAAAAGAATCACTCTGGTAGAGTAAACCAAAATTCCCTCCTATACCCAATAGAGAGCTATGAGAATATTGGAACATATGATACTGGTCAAAATAGTGCACTAACTCATCTTTGTCACAACATGAACTGCAAAATGTGCCTTTTCAAACAAAGTTCAAGAGAACTTCTGAAAAGAAAGTTCACTGAACTAGAATTAGAATGATGAAATTTCATGACTAGTGGCTCACAGTAAGGAAAAGGATAGAAAGGAAAAAAAGGAGACAGAACTGCAACTTGACTTCTGTGAATCGAGTGTACTGACTTTTTTAATTCTTCCTTTAAGTTCATGGGAAACCGCAACAGGTTCACCCACATTATGACTGTAAGTCTTCCTGTAAGCTAAGAAATGACTTTTGCTTCTTTATTTAAGTTCATGGAAACACATTACTTACACTACTTAATCAACATAGCTGTACAATATGTGGTTTTCCTTCTTGTAAGGCCAAATGCATTTTTAAGCGCACAAATCATCAAACATGTTAACCAATTGATTCGGTCCCGAATGAATATATATATATATATAAAGTGGGTTATATGGAAGATGTTAAGGCTCTGAAAGGTTTATTCAACAGTAACACCAATGATAGTTCAGTACGATAAGCACTCAAAGACCAATTACAGATTTTGAGTGCCGGAAGAAATATCAAACCACACACCTCTGATGCGTCAATCAGTTTTGTTTTCTGAGAAAGCAACTGTAATATCCCATAACTTTTAAACAAGGACACAATGGTCATTTAGCAAACTAATTAAGTTAAAAATAAATAAAAAACAAAGGGAAGTGAGATACAAAAGGGCCGAAGCCCACAGGATGAACTTTAAAATGAGGACACAATGGTCATTTAGCAAACTAACTAAGTTTAAAAAAAAAAGAAAACTTTACAAAGAAGAATGAAGAAAAAGAAAATTTTACTCTTCGTGCTTGTTCGTAATCCTTCTAGCCCAACCTTTCTCTAGTTAAAAGGTTCACTTCTTTTTACAATTTTGGTTGAATTGCTTCTTTTATGTACGCAATCTTATTAGGTTAATTGTTTTTTAAAGATTTAATACCTATGAGAAATATTATGGAAAATTTATATCTTTTTCTGGTTTTGACCAATTCGTTTAGAGTAGAAAAGAATCATATGTAAAGAAAAAGAAAGAAAAAGGGAAGGAAAAAAAAACAGTGTAGTAGTTTGGTTTATGCACAAATTTGAGATAAATTACAATATTAAGAGTTAGTTTGGTATTTCCATGTGATGGAAAGAAACAAGAACTTAAGGTGTTCTTATAATTACTATTGAACAATCTATTAGACTGTTTTGTCGCACAAGATACAAGGAACAAAATTAAGTTCTAAGTAATAAATTAAGTGAATAAATATCAAATTTGCACTTTCAATTGTTTGAGTTGGACGTCAAGATTCCAAAATACTAGTAAAGAAGTTAGAAAGGTTTAAAAATAGAAAGAAAGAAAAAAGAGAATTATATTTATTTAGAGAATAGCTTACGGAGTTGATGGGTAGTAACACTAGACTTATATTGATTTATAGATTTCACACAAATTAGGCGTTTGGATCGATAAGAAGTCAAGCTTTGGCTAGTAGGCATCAAGAGGTGAGTAGTAACCTTACCACAATTTGAATTTCTACAACTAGCATGATTTACATGTGATTTTAACATGAACATATTACCGACTGTTTTGAATTTGTATGTGGGACAAGTCCTTTACTTAATATGATGCCACTATATATATTGGAGATAATTACAATTAATATGAATATTCTCATTGTTACTGAATATGTTTTACCGTTACTTGAGATAAGATTTACCGTTATCGAAATGAAATTACATAATTTGATAAGAACCGAAATGCCCGATATTGTTATAAAATATTTTCTTACGAGTATATACGGATTACAGAGACAAGTATAAATGGGAGTAGACTCTGAAGGATTCCGTAGCTAACGAAGGGTTCATTAGACCTGATACACCTTGTAATTACCGATTATCGTTATAGCCCTCGCTAGTGGAAAGGTAGAACTAGCATACCGTTATCGATTTCCCTCAAGTAGGGACTACCGTTATATTTTATTTCTTGCGAAGAAGTCCACAGTTATACCGATTACATGATCCATTCACTAAAACCTCCCAAATATGAATATTGATATTATACAATATTTACCGAGCTTATTACATGAATTGTCAATTGAATTACAAGTAGACATTCTTATGATATTTTCTGTTTAATATATATACTAGCATGTTTTTTGACTTGTCCCCAATAAAAACAGTTGTGGTTAAGTGTTATTACTCACTGAGGTAGCGACTCATTCCCCGCTAACTTTGGGTTGTGACAAAGTTGGTATCAGAGCTTAGGCTTTAAGTCCTGAGTCATGGAGCAATGTTTAGTAGACTCTGGTTCATGGGTGTGTAGGCGCCCATATTTATGATCTTGAGGCTACTAAGTATTTATGATGTTTTCCCTTCTTTCATTCCTTGATCGTGCGTTGAGATAACTTGAGATTGACTTTGGAGTATTTCTTTCGCAGATGGCTAGGACACGCACACCCTCATCTGCTGGATATGGTGCTGGACGTGGTACTACCCGAGGTGGCGGTCAAGTTGGGGTTCATCAAACTAGAAGACAGGTTGCTCCTCAACCTGAAGTTAGGAACATGGGTCAACCCCAAGCTACTATGCCAAATCAAGTGCAAGAACATGGGGTTCAGGACTCTCCATCACCAGTGCCAACTGTTGTACCTATTGTTACCTTACCTGCAAATGCAGTGGCAAGGTTATTGAATGTGTTAGAGGCATTGGTGCCTACTCAGGGTGGAAGTTCAGCTCCTCAGGCTACTTCACAAACACAAGCATTTGCACAGACTCAAACTTTCGGGAATAAGGAAGTATCCCTACAAGAGTTCGTGAAATTGAAATCACCAAAATTTACAGGTTCTGATAATTCAGCAGATCCTCAAAGTTTCTTGGATGGGACACTTAAGGCATTACGTGCTCTAGCATGTTCTAGCAAGAGAGTTGTGGAGCTAGCATCATACAAACTAGAGGATATGGCCAACACATGGTATGAAACTGTATTGCTAGGAAGGCCAGCAGGAGCAGTACCACTGACATAGGACGAGTTCAGTAAGTTGTTCATGGATCATTTCCTTCCAGACAGCCTGAGGCAAAAATATGCTAGAGACTTCGAGAGATTGGTTCAGACTCCATATATGGATGTGTCAACTTATAACACCAAATTTTGTAATCTGGCTAGATATGCTCCTTACTTAGTGCCTACACAAGAAGCTCGAGTTAAGAGGTTTGTTGATGGGTTAGTTGGTTTTCTATACACTGCAGTAGCCCCACAGATGAAGACTTTATCCTACTCTAATGCAGTCGACTTTTCTAGAAAGATTGAAAACAAGGGACGTGATGAGCGTGTAGCCAGTGATTTACGTAAGAAGGCCAAGATATGAGGGTCTTTCAGTGGCGATTTTAGTAAAAATTGAAGAGTAGGAAATCAGGGACAACAACAACAGGGTTATCAGATAGGGACACATTTGTGTTCAGAGTCCACATTATAGACATGGTACTAGGGGACCATCATCATATGGACATCGTAATTCTGGGCAGATATATGCCACTACTCCAGTATGCCAGACCTGTGGTAGATCACATTTGAGACAATGTCATGTTCTAACTGGAGAGTGCTTTCGGTGTGGCCAGTAGGGACATCACTTGAGGGACTGCCCTCAACCTCCAAGGAATTTCAACTAGGCTTCTATTCAGTCAGTTGCACCTACTCAGACTAATCGTAATACTTTATGTGCTACAGGTACATGAAATAGAGGTCGAGGTGCTGGAGGCCACGCTGTTGTGAATCAAGAACAAGGGAATGCTAGTAGAGGTCAGGTGAGAGTTTTTGCATTTACTAGGCAGGATGCTTAGGCCCCGAATGCAGTGGTTACAGGTATTCTTTCTGACTGTTCCTTTGATGCACTTGCGTTGATTGATCCAGGATCTACTCACTCCTATGTGTCCCCGTACTTTGCTTTGAGGTTTAGTAGACAACTTGAGCTATTGAGTGATCCTTTTCTAGTTTCTACTCCTGTTGGAGAGTCTCTATTAGCTGAATACGTTTATCGTGCTTGTCAAATTCGGGTTGAGGGTAGAGATACTCTCGCTGACCTTATTGTACTTGATATGATTTACTTTGACATGCTGATGGGTATGGATTGGTTATCTTCTTGCTATGCTATCGTCGATTGTCATGAAAAGATAGTTAAGTTTGAGATACCAAACGAACCTAGTTTTATTCTAAATGGGGGTCAGGTTCCAGAGATTTGAAAAATTGTATCTTTTATGAAGGCTCAACGACTTCTGAAGAAAGGTTGCTTGGTTCTCTTAGCTATTGTAAATGACAAAAGAAAGGAAACAATTAGTATAGAAAATGTACCAGTCGTGAGAGAATTTTCTGATGTATTTCCCGAGGATTTACCAGGATTGCCTCCAGTACGAGAAATAGATTTTGGTATTGATTTTCCACCTGGCACACAGCCCATATCGATACCCCCATATCGGATGGCACCGACAGAGTTGAAGGAGCTAAAGCAACAATTACAGGATTTGTTAGATAAGGGTTTTATTAGACCGAGTATATCCCTATGGGGTGCACCAGTAATGTTCGTAAAGAAGAAAGACAGATCTCTCAGAATGTGCATTGACTACAGGCAGTTGAACTAGATGACAATACGCAATAAATATCCTTTGCCTCGTATAGACGACATGTTTGATCATATACAAGGATCTGCTCACTTTTCAAATATTGACCTCCGGTCTTGTTATCATCAGCTTAGAATCAAAGATGAAGATATTTCTAAGTCTACTTTCAAAACTCGATACGGGCACTATGAGTTTCTTGTGATGCCTTTCGAACTGACTAATGCTCCAGCTGCATTCATGGATTTAATGAATAGGGTGTTTAAGCTATTTTTGGATAGATTTGTAGTAGTATTTATTGAAGATATCCTGATATATTCTCGTAGCAGGGAAGAACATGCGAATCATTTGAGGACTGTGTTGCAGACATTACGAGAACATCGACTATATGCTAAGTTATCAAAGTGTGAATTTTGGCTAGACTCAGTAGTATTTCTGGGGCATGTTGTATCCAAAGATGGAATTATGGTAGATCCTAAGAAGACAGAAGCTATGCCGAAATGGCACATGCCTACTTTTCCTACAGAGATTCACAGTTTTTTGGGCTTAGCGGGCTATTACTAGTGCTTTGTGCAGGATTTCTCCAAAATAGCAGCGCCACTAACTAAGCTAACATAGAAAAATGCAAGGTTTCAGTGGATGAAAGAATGTGAGAAGAGCTTTCAAAAACTCAAAATGTGTCTGACAACTGCACCCATATTAGCCTTATCATCGGGTTCAAGAGGATTTACGGTGTTTTGTGATGCATCGAGGGTGGGATTAGGATGTGTTCTCCTGCAAAATGGTCGTGTTATAGCTTATGCTTCGAGACAATTGAAAAAGCACAAGCAAAACTACCCTACACATGATTTGGAGATGGTTGCAGTGGCATTTGCTCTAAAAATTTGGAGGCATTACCTATACGGTGAAATTTGTGAGATTTATACTGACCATAAGAGTTTGAAGTACATTTTTCAGCAGAGGGATCTTAATCTTCGGCAGCGTCGGTGGATGGAACTACTCAAGGACTATGACTGTTCTATTTTGTATCATCCTGGAAAAGCCAATGTGGTGGCTGATGCATTGAGTAGAAAATCTATGGGGCGTTTGGCACATATAGCTCCTACAAAGAGACTTTTGGCCAAAGATATTCAGAGACTAGAAGGTGAAGGTATCAGATTTAGTAAAGGAATTGTTGGCTTGTGCTCACGCTAAGTCTTTATTAGTTGAGCGCATTAAGGCCACCCAATATGAGGATGGGCGATTTTGGAAGTACAGAGATGAGGCCTTCGTTGGTAAAAGCAAGGATATGATTTTTGAAAGTGATGGTGTTCTTGGAATGGGTGACAGGCTATGTGTCGCAGACGTAGATGAGTTGAGGCATGCTATTCTTATAGAAGCTCACAACTCTAGATACACTATACATCCTGGATCCACAAAAATGTATCATGACCTAAAGCAATTTTATTGGTGGGAAGGTATGAAGAAAGATGTTACTAACTTTGTTTCTAATCATTTGACTTGTCAGCAGGTCAAGGCTGAGCATCAGCGACCAGCAGGACTACTACAACAAATTGAGATTCCACAGTAGAAATGGGAAAGAATTACCATGGATTTTGTGACTGGCCTACCCTTTACTCTTAGAGGTTATGATTATGTGTGGGTAATTATAGATCGACTGACAAAATCAGCACACTTTTTGCCAGTGAAGACTATATATGGTGGAGTGAGGTATGCACAGATATTTATGAACGAAATCGTCCGACTTCACGGAATTCCAATATCCATCATCTCTGATAGAGGATCACAATTTACCTCACATTTTTGAAAATCTTTTCAAGAAGCATTGGGTACACGAGTAGATCTTAGTACTGCATTTCATCCACAAATAGACGGGCAGTCTGAACGTACTATACAGATCTTGGAGGATATGTTGAGAGCTTGCATTCTTGAGTTTGGAGGTAGTTGGGATGCTTATCTACCTTTAACTGAATTTGCTTACAATAATAGCTTCCAGTCCAGTATTCAAATGGCACAGTACGAAGCATTGTATGGTAGAAGATATCGTTCTCCTATCGGATCGTTTGAAGTTGGTGAGACTAACTTATTGGGATCCAACTTAGTACAAGAAGCTATTGACAAGGTCTGATTGATCAGACAATGATTACTCACAGCTCAAAGTAGACAAAAGTCTTATGCTGATAAGAGAAGAAGAGATTTAGTATTCACAATTGGGGACAAAGTGTTCCTACGAGTCTCCCCTATGAAAGGTGTGATGCGGTTTGGGAAAAGAGGCAAGTTGAGCCCCAGGTTTATAGGACCGTATGAGATACTAGACCGAGTGGGAGCTGTGGCTTATCGTTTGGCACTTCCTCCCGGTTGTCTTTTATGTCTCAATGCTAAGGAAATGTATATTAGACTCATCTCAGGCATTTGAAGCACCTACTATACCGCTTGATGAGAAGTTGTCTTACGAGGAGGAACCGATGGCTATTGCTGATAGGCAAGTAAGAAAGCTACGGTCAAAAGAAATTGAGTTCGTAAAAGTTTTATGGTGAAATCATACAGTTGAATAAGTTACTTGTGAAATAGAAGATGCTATGCGAGTCAAGTACCCCCATTTATTTCAGTCTACAGATACTGACTTGAGTTAAATTCGGGGACCCAATTTTTATAAACTGGGGAGGATGTAATATCCCATAACTTTAAAACAAGGACACAATGGTCATTTAGCAAACTAATTAAGTTTAAAAAAAATAAAGGGAAGTTAGATGCAAAAGGGTCGAAGCCCACCAGATGAAAATCTGGCAAAAAGTAAAAGAAAAACGAGAGGTTAAAGGGAAATGGTACGCAACAGACAACAGAGAAAAGATATTTGGGTGAAATCCTAATAAAAAAAAAAACTTTACAAAGAAGATAGAAGAAAAAGAAGGTTTTACTCTTGGTGTTTGTTCGTATTCCTTCTAGCGCAACCTCTTCTCTAGTTAAAAGGTTCACTTCTTTCTACAATTTTGGTTGAATTGCTTCTTTTGTCTAGACAATCTTATTAGGTTAAATTTTTTTAAAAGATTTAATACCTATGAGAAATATTATGGAAAATTTATATCTTTTTCTGGTTTTGACCAATTCTCTTAGAGAAGAAAAGAATCACATGTAAAGAAAAAGGGAAGGAAAAAAAACAGTGTAGTAGTTTAGTTTATGCTTAAATGGATATATATATATATATATCGACCTTTATCAAATTTGAGATAAATTACAATATTAAGAGTTAAAATTTGAGATAAATTACAATATTAAGAGTTAGTTTGGTATTTTCCTCTGATGGAAAGAAACAAGAACTTAAGGTGTTCTTATAATTACTATTGAACAATCTATTAGTCTATTTTGTCGCACAAGATACACGGAAAAAAAATTTAGGTTTTGAGTAATAAATTAGGTGAATAAATATCAAATTTGCACTTTCAATTGTTTGAGTTGAACGTCAAGATTCCAGAATGCTAGTAAAGAAGTTGGAAAGGTTTAAAAATAGAAAGAAAAGAAAAAAGAGAATTATATTTATTTAGAGAATAGATTACGGAGCTAATGGGTAGTAACACTAGATTTATATTGATTTATAGATTTCATACAAATTGGGAATTTGGATCGATAAGAAGTCGAGCTTTGGCTAGTAGGCATCAAGAGGTGAGTAGTAACCTTACCACAATTTGGGTTTCTACAACTAGCATGATTTACATATGATTTTAACATGAACATGTTACCGACTGTTTTGAATTTGCATGTGGGACAAGTCCTTTACTTGATATGATGCCACTATATATATTGGTGATAATTATAGTTAATATGAATATTCTCATTGTTACTGAATATGTTTTACCGTTATTTAAGAAAAGATTTACTCTTATCGAAACGAAATTACATGATTTGATAAGAACCGAAATGCCCGATATTGTTATAAAATATTTTTCTATGATGGAAAGAAACAAGAACTTAAGGTGTTCTTATAATTACAATTGAACAATCTATTAGTCTATTTTGTCGCACAAGATACAGGGGGAAAAAATTAAGTTTTGAGTAATAAATTAGGTGAATAAATATCAAATTTACACTTTCAATTGTTTGAGTTGGACGTCAAGATTCCAGAATGCTAGTAAAGAAGTTGGAAAAGTTTAAAAATAGAAATAAAGAAAAAAGAGAATTATATTTATTTAGAGAATAGATTACGGAGTTGATGGGTAGTAACAATAGACTTATATTGATTTATAGATTTCACACAAATTGGGCATTTGGATCGATAAGAAGTCGAGCTTTGGCTAGTAGGCATCAAGAGGTGAGTAGTAACCTTACAGCAATTTGGGTTTCTACAACTAGCATGATTTACATATGATTTTAACATGAACATGTTACCGACTGTTTTGAATTTGCATGTGGGACAAGTCCTTTACTTGATATGATGCCACTATATGTATTGGTGATAATTACAGTTAATATGAATATTCTCATTGTTATTGAATATGTTTTACCATTATTTAAGAAAATATTTACCGTTATCGAAACTAAATTACATGATTTGATAAGAACCGAAATGCCCGATATTGTTATAAAATATTTTCTTACGAGTATATATGGATTACAGAGACAAGTATAAATGGGAGTAGACTTTGAAGGATCCCTTAGCTAACGGCAGGTTCGTTAGACCTGGTGCACCTTGTAATTATCGATTACCGCTATAGCCCTCGCTAGTGGGAAGGTAGAACTAGCATACCGTTACCGATTTTCCTCGAGTAGGGACTACCGTTATATTTGTCTTCTTGCGAAGAAGTCCACAATTATACTGATTACATGATCCATTCATTGAAACCTCCCAAACATGAATATTGATATTATACAGTATTTTCCGAGCTTATTACCGAATTGTCAATTGAATTATATTACATGAAAAACATGATGAGACTAATTATTGTTTATTGTTTCTGAAAGGGCATTCTTATGATATTTTCTGTTTAATATATATACTAGCATGTTTTCTGACTTGTCCCCAATAAAAACGGTTGTGATTAAGTGTTATTATTCACTGAGCTAGCGACTCATTCCCCGCTAATTTTTTTTTACAGAGACGGCAGCTGACGCGGGCGAGGGTTTCGTTAATTAGAGCGCACAACTTGATAGTTCTTGGTGAGCCTCGCACTTGTTCGCGTGGGCGGATTCTTTATTTATTATTATGGTCTTTTCATTGAACTCTTAGAGTCGCTCTATAGTCATTCTTTTAGTGTCATGAGTATTCTTTTGTTATTATAGACTCATGTTGAGTATTACTCTTTCTTATCAAAGTTGGAGATAAATTAATATTTCTAGTTGTTAGTGAGTGGACTATTAATGGTACATATTTGTTTTGGTTAATTGATAAAGTTATTATTGTTTGGATTGATATTAGGATGTTTGGTTGTTGATTTGAGACATGAAATTGTTTTTGGACAGTCCAAAAACAGGGAAAATTCTGTCCGATTTTCTATAAAATACCGATGAGGCTTACTTGGGGACACTTGCTCCTAAGTGTCGGTCATGATCCTAAATTGGGTCGTGACAACAACACTAAAAACTTCTTTATTAAAATTTCAGCAACCTGCAGTATGAATAGTTCTGGTGAGGATTGATGACTGATGAGTGCCACAATCAAAAATTAATATGCAATTCATTAAAAATATAAATACATCGCGGAGCAAAATAATCCAAAGCAGTCAAACAGTTATATGGAATCAGCTAAAGTGAAATGTTTTGCAGGGAACATAGCCTTCTTTCATGTAATTATCTGGGATAATAATCTAGCATTTCAACAAACCTGTTTTGGTGAACCAAAATCTCGTATGTCCTCTTTACTGCTTGGTATCACATTTACACTAACACTTTCCAGTGGTTCAATAACATCTTTGAAAACTTTATCTTCACCTTCAACAACTTCCTGGGCGAGGGTAAAAAATAAAGATAGTTAAAGCAAAACTGAGTCAATGGATAAGACTTGTTTTATTTATAAGTGGGATAAGTAGTCCAAAAATTGAAAGTTGCAACTATAGAATATTTTTAAAAATTAGTGGAATTATATAAAAGGTGACTAAAATTTTCAAAATGGTATTTATGGACTGAAGATCCAAAATTGCTAAACCAACAAATGTAGCTCCATACTCCAGTTTCTCCAGCAAATTTTTAACACAACTATGACATAGGAACAAAAGACAGCCGTAAAAAGAAAAACAATAGAGAACATTACAGCCATCAAGTTCAGAATGACCCGTCACCCAAAAGGATTAGAGGAAAGAGTATCCATCCTTCTTGTATGTGACATGCAGAAATCCCTTCTTACTTTCTGCAGCAACTGAGCCATGTCAAAGTGTGTACTCTTAAGATATCAGCCATTAAAATTTCAAGAATCTACAGTATACATGAGAGATAAATGTGTGAGATACATCAGAACTCCTTTTGACTAGGGAAGTAAAAGGTTAAGACACTGCACGAAGACTTTTACATGATGTTAGTGTCTGATAAGTCATCAGCAAAACGGGGCAATTGTTGATCCCATTGCAAGAATCTGATGCCTCTCAAGTCTATCTATAAGGAAACAAATACAGGAAAGTAGTGACTGGTCCAGGTTTGGTGACAAAAGGTCAATCAGCATAGCAGAAGCTGATGTACTGCCAGTACTATTCCCACATCTTATACGCAGAACAAGAACCGCTATTATGAGCATATCAGGAATCTGGGATGACACCTAATTCAAGCTCAAAGACCTTAAAATGCAAGGTCATCCAACAAGCAACATCTCAGTTCATGGATGCAAAGGTGTTAATATCAACAAAGACA
The DNA here is from genome assembly GCF_000715075.1 of Nicotiana tabacum. Lineage (NCBI taxonomy): Eukaryota > Viridiplantae > Streptophyta > Magnoliopsida > Solanales > Solanaceae > Nicotiana > Nicotiana tabacum. The sequence continues at coordinate 27,137,607 of NC_134083.1, forward strand.
TGCATTATTACTAAAGGTGTCTCTTCAAAGTAGAATTTAGTTTACTTCAAAATCCTTTACAAGGCAGCAATTTTGAATTCACTTTCATTTATCAGTAAGAAATTATATCCTCTACCTGGAAGTAGATTCCCCTCACGCTCCTCAAGAAAGCAGATTAAAGTGAACCGAATTAATCTATATTATATAAAAACCAGTGGAGATTACACTGTTGAACTAAACAACCCTGCTTTGAGCAGCATAAGACTATTCACTCGGGTAAATTGGATCCTGCAAAGAAGTCTACAGGACCTATGAAACTGTGTACTCTTCCTTCACTTTGCAATAGGACTGTTATCATAAAAAATAAAAGATTGAGCTTAATGCTCAATCATGCATCTTATTGGTCAAGGCCTTAGTTAGAGGGATCTAATTACTTGACAGCTTGATTCTTTTGTTAAAGAAAAGGAGGAAAGTAGTCTAACCTTGGCAAGAGGAAGTGGAAGTTTCTGTCACATGCTCTGACCTGATAACACAGTCAGGGCCCCTACGGTTATGGCCAGGGACAAAGCTAGTGTTCTACGTACGGGTTCAGCATAACCCAGTAGCTATGATCCATACTATGTATTTGTATTAAAAACTCACTCAATATGTAGAAATAATTTATTCAGAAACTAGTAAAGTGCCTTTACTAGAATCCGGAACCCATAAACTCAAAATCTTGGCTCCAGGCCTCAGGCCTCTGGTTATGGCCATTCCTAAACCATGCCAGCTGATGCATCACAGTCATTTTTGTAAATGAAGAAGAGGAACTTTAATAAAGGGGATATTTTGTCAGTGCTAAGCAAGATTGAAGAAGAATAGGGAACGGTACCTGAGATGATGCATTTGGCAAGTGTGGATGACATGGACGGTATGTTTTTGCAGTTACACCATCTCTCGAAATAATAACCAAAACCTGCAAAATCATAAACAAAGATATGCATGGCATTCTTTAGCCAATCAGATTTATGTGATTGACCGTGGACGTTTCAATGAGGTAATACCAAATAAAATCTAGCAAACCCGTCGCCAATTCAGCAGCATAAATGAAAATGACCTTCTCTACAGTACCTTACAATGTCGCTGACGGTGAAGTGAAGTCCCAGCAAAAGGAGTGTCTTTGCCACGCGTCCCCCAGAAAGAAGAAAACAGTTGGTTTCAGTTTCTTCAATCTTCACATAACCCGCAGGCCATAAAAACCCCTCTCAATTTTGATAGGTCATGTGCCCTGTTATATTTTGATGATCTAACAAACTTAATGATAAGAACCAGATGGGGAACCTGTTATACACATCCTTAGGGTTCATGAATAACAAGTCTCAAGTCGGCTATAAATTCCAACAATCAAAGTCAAAGAGACGTCAGAGGGAACAGATGGACATCAGTTCTCTTGCTAACTATACCAATCAACTGCTCACAGCTGTAAAGTTGCTGTAACTGTTTCTCTGCACACACGCAACAGTGTGAACAGTGCAGCAGCCACTTTATGGGACATGCCTTGTACCAGATATTGCTTGCATTATCCAAGTGACATCACTTGGATATTATTAACATGAAGCAATGAAGAAAACGTACATTTGCACATTCCAGAATTAATCAAATCTTCTCTCAAGTATGTTGTTATCTTGCAAGTGATTTTCAGGCTTCAAGAACAAAGAACAACATAACAAAAGACCAGTTTCCAGCATTGTGTTATTATATGTCCCTAGTTGTGTTGCACCTTTGTTAGAATGATTTACTTGTAATTCCTACTTAGCTTAGCTAGAAGCATTGTGTAGGAAACCAATTATAAAATCATAAACCTTGTGTTTGTGTCTTGGCTAGAGTTAGTCGAGTTATGAACTTTGTAATAGAGTTATTACAAAGAGGCTTGTAATAGAGTTATTACAAATGAGTGAGGGATTAAAAGTTTAATTCCTAGGCTACAATAGGTTGTAATCTAAAAGTTGCTCGGTTAGTAAAGTTGAAATCCTACAAGTGTAGGTCTTGGTTTTTAATCCCGTGAGTTGGGAGTTTTCCACGTAAAACTCTGCTGTGTCATTTCCCTATCCCTTATTGTGCGTATTCTGTGGGAACTGATAGAGAACCAGGTTCTCTATACAGTTTGGTGGACCCTAAGGTTCTATCAATTGGTATCATAGCAGGTTCTTTCTATCAGGCTAACACCTAGAAAGGATCCAAATGGCTGCTCCACCAAACTTTGAAGAACGTTAATCAACCTACAGACCACCAAGATTCAATGGACAGTACTATGGATGGTGGAAGACAAGGATGCATGATTTTATCATGGCTGAAGATTCAGAGCTCTGGGATGTTATCTGTGATGGACCCTTCATCCTTATGAAGACCATTGGCGAACCAACAGTGACAGTTCCCAAGACAAGGAAGGAATACAACGATGTTGACCGCAAAGCTATAGAGAAGAACTTTCGGGCAAAAAAGATCCTCACCTGTGGCATTGGACAAAACGAATACAACAGGATCTCTGCCTATCAATCAACCAAGGAGATATGGGAAGCTCTCCAAATGGCACATGAAGGAACAACTCAAGTTAAGCAATCGGAGATCGACATGCTCACCACTGAGTATGAATTCTTCAGGATGAAGGATGATGAATCCATTCAAGACATGCACACTCGATTCACCTCCATCATCAATGAGCTTCACTCTCTAGGAGAAATCATTCCAAGGAACAAACTTGTTAGGAAAATACTAAGTGTACTATTTGATTCTTGGGAAAGCAAGGTCAATGCTATCATTGAGGCAAAGGATCTGCAAAAGCTAACCATTAATGAACTTATTGGAAATATGAAGACATATGAAATGAAGAAAAAGAAGGACCATGAAAGAAGAGAACCCAAGAAGGAGAAGAACATGGTTCTCAAGGCTGACAATAATGACTCAAGTGGTGAGGATACCGATATGGCTTACCTGACAAAGTGATTTCAGAAATTGGTTCGCAGGAATTGAGGTATTCCAAAAAGGGGCAGCTCCAACAAGCCAAGAGGGTATGACTTATGTCATAAATGCGGAAAGCAAGGACACTTTATCAAGGACTATCCTCTCCTCAAGAAAGACTAGTACAAGCACAACACAGACAAAGCAACCAAGAGGAACCCGATTCCTGATAAAAGATTCAAGAGAAAAAAAGCCGCTGACAATGTTGTAAAACAAGCTCTTGCTGCATGGGGAGATTCTTCCAGTGAAGATGATGCACAAGGTGATACCTCCATGATGGCAGTTAAATGTGAAGCAGCTGAATATGACTCTATCTTTGCCCTGATGGAAAAATCTGACGATGATGAAGATAATGATGATGATGAGGAAGTAGTGAAAGGAAGTAGCCAAAAATGGTACATGGATAGTGGTTGTTCCAAACACATGACTGGAAGCATCGATGATTTTCTTTCACTCAAAGTCCTGTAAGGAGGGAGTGTGTCCTTTGTCAATGGTAAAAAAGAGATACATTCTGGGAGTAGGAATAGTTGAGAAAACACTCACTCACTCAATTAAAAATGTGTATTATGTGAATGTCTTGAAATATAGCCTACTGAGCGTCTCTCAAATCTGCGATAAAGGAAACAAAGTGAAATTATTATCAAAAATCTGTGCAGTCACAAATCTTGTGACTGATGAAGTGGTCTTGATGGCTAAAAGATACAAAAATATTTATGTTGCTGATTTTGAGTCCTTGCACAATAGAGATCTCATATGTCTTAGTGTTGTTGATGATGATGCTGAACTATGGCACACAAGATTGGGACATGCAAGTTTAACGTTGCTGAACAAATTAGTCAAGAAGGACCTAGTTCGTAGGCTGCCTAAGTCAAGTTTCAAAGATCACAAGGTGTGTGATGCATGTGTGAAAGGAAAGCAAGTCAGGTCCTTATTCAAGACTAAAAAGGATGTAAGCACCTCAAGGCCACTTGTTCTCCTTCATATGGTTCTGTGTGGACCTATGAGAGTTCCAAGTAAAGGAGGAAAGAGGAACATTTTTGTCATAGTGGATGACTACTCCAGATTCACCTGGACTTTGTTCCTCAGAACCAAGGATGAAACTTTTCCAGTGTTTGCTGCCTTTGTGAAGAAGATTCAAGTGAAGATGAGCCATAATGTTGTGAGTATAAGATCTGATCACGGCACAGAGTTCGACAATGCAAAATTCGACGAATTCTGTGCTGAAAATGGTATATGTCATAATTTTTCAGCTCCAAGAACACCTCAACAAAATGGTGTTGTGGAAAGGAAAAATAGGACTCTTGAAGACATGGAAAGAACAATGCTTATTGACAGTGGGATTGCAAAAAAGCTTCTGGGCAGAGGCAGTCAACACTGCATACTACTTAGAGAATAGGTGCATGATTAGGCCTTCCTTGAACAAAACCCTGTATGAACTATTGAACGGGAGAAAGCCCAAGCTAACACATTTGAGGACATTTGGTTGCAAATGTTTCGTCCTCAATAACGGGAAGGAAGCACTAGGAAAATTCGATGCCAAAAGTGATGAAGGAATCTTTCTTGGCTATTCATCACAAAGCAAAGCTTACAAGGTCTACAAAAAAAGAACTCAATGTCTTGAGGAAAGCATACATGTCATCTTTGATGAATTACACCACATATGTGGGAAAGATTCACCTGATAGGATTGATCAAGACGGAGAGCAGTCAAAGGTACTTGGTGAAGTCATTGATATGGCAAATGGAAAAGCTGTCATAATGAGTCAGGTCAAGGAATCAAATGAAGATGGTACAGTTGTACCTCCATTTGATATAGAGGAACCTAGTCCCTCCATCACAACAACTGAAGCGGAAAACAGAGTCGTCGATGTCGTACAAGGAACCCCTGATGCTGAGCGAAGAAGTAGCACTCCTGTCTACAATGGATCTCACTCAGAGGAACCTGGATCCTCTCATAATGAGAATCAGGTGTCCAACTGGAAACACAAGAGTTCACATCCTCTTCAAAATGTGATCTCTCCCCTTGACTTAAGGATTCAAACCAGATCAAAGTCAAGAAATTCACTTGCCTTCTCAGTCTTTCTCTCCCAAATTGAGCCTAAAAATATCAAGGAAGCATTGAAAGATACTGATTGGATTACTGCTATGCAAGATGAACTTCATCAATTTGAGAGGAACAATGTATGACACTTGGTTCCTCAACCATCAGACATAACTGTTATAGGAACTAGGGTGGTGTGTTTAGAAACAAACTTGATGAGTTTGGTAACACAACAAGAAATAAGGTAAGGTTAGTAGTTCAAGGATACAATCAAGAAGAAGGGATCGACTATGATGAAACATTTTCTCCAGTTACTCGAATGGAAGCCATCAGAATCCTCATTGCCTTTGCATCTCATATGGAAATCAAATTGTTCCAAATGGATGTCAAAAGTGTATTTCTGAATGGATATCTAAAGTAGAAAGTCTTTGTCAAACACCACCTAGTTTTGAATGTCATGAACATCTTGAAGATGTATTCAAACTTGATAGGACATTATATGGACTGAAGTAGGCCCCTCATGCATGGTATGAAAGGTTGTCCAAATTTCTCCTTGAAAATGGCTTTCCTAGAGGAAAAATTGACAACACCCTATTTCTGAAGAAACGGGGGAGGAACCTGATCATTGTGCAAATCTATGTTGACGACATCATCTTTGGTGTAACAAATGATTCCCTGTGTGAAGAGTTTGCAAAGCTTATAGGAAGTGAGTTTGAAATGAGCATGATGGGGGAATTAAATGTTTTCTTGGGACTACAAGTTAAGCAAACTCCTTAGGGCACGATGATAAGTCAACATAAGTACATTAAAGAGATCCTAAAGATATTTGAGATGGAAAGTTCAAAAATCATTGATACCCCTATTGCCACTGCTACTCGTCTAGACATGGATGAATCTGGTTCTCCTATGAATGAAACCATATACAGAGGTATCATTGGTTCACTCTTATATCTCACAGCTAGTAGACAAGATATTGTATTCAGTGTGGGATTATGTGCTAGGTTTCAATCTAGTCAAAGGAATCTCATCTGAAGGCCGCCAAGAGAATTCTACGGTATCTCAAAGAAACGCAGGACCTGGCTCTCTACTACCCTTCAGGAGACAATTTCGACTTGATTGGATAAGTTGACGCTGATTATGTTGGTTATCTGGTGGATAGAAAAAGAACTTCTGGCATGGCACATTTTCTGGGATCGTGTCTGATTTCATGGGGTACAAGGAAACAAAACTTTGTGGCTCTTTCAACTGTAGAAGCTGAATATGTGGTGTCGCACCCCGTTTTCTCGCGAAAGCAGGTTTCAACGTGTGAAAACTCTTTTAAATGGGTATTAAAAGAGAAGAGTCGCCACCTAATAATTTTTAAGGTGCGTTAGAGCACCTATTTACAAATAACTCTGTTTTAACTAGTCAACGCCACCAAAGATCGGGTAAGGGCTCAAATTACCTCAAAGAGAAGTTGTTAGGCACTTTTTGAGGTCCACAACTGTGGGTCCTAACGAACTTTAAACTATGTGGATTATATAATTAGACTGAATGATCAAATAAATAAAGGGAAATTTAGAAATCGAAGAGTCTTATTAGGGCATGTGAGAATCAGCACACATCTTAATGACTACATAGATACAACTAAATTGATCTATGTTAAATGACTAAGTGTAAATAACAAATACATAAAGAAAGTAGGGGGGGTCCTAAGTTTTTTAGCCTAAAGGATCACCCCATGTAACATAAATAATATTTAGCAACTCCTTTGAGGTAGGAGTTGCTCATATTATTCAGCGAGCACAGACTATCATCTCCTGCTACCAATTACTATGTTGAAATTGTTTTCTTAAAAGCGTTCTAATTCAATTCTAAGTCGTGCCCTATGTGTGCACTACCCGTCCCACGCCTATGGTCCAGGAGGCTTTGGACCTACTATTTAGGTAGTTCTAGACTTTACTTAGGTTTCTCAAAATGATAAAACTAGTCGCACATCCAAAACAAGTAGGACTGCACATAATAGCAACGAGTGGCTCATGTTAGCCTCCACACATAGCAACAAAGGCACGTAAACAGATTTCAGATTATGCAGTGAAGAGTCGTGAGCAATTTTAGAATTAAGATGTATGAAAGTCGTTTAAACATATAGGCATGGCTTCTATGTGACCACATGGCTTAATAAAATCTCATGGGCAGTGTTGCTACTCAGATTATCAAAATTATAGATTATAAGTGTTATTAAAGTCTATAGATATGATCTCTAGGTGATACGCGTCTGGGCAGTGAAGACATTGAAAAAAAACTCAGAATTACTAATTTTGATCCTATTGGTATGTTTTCTAAGCGAGTAGTACTATCCTATAGGCATGCTCTCTAGTAGTTGATATTCAAACACAGATTCGTCATGCTTATTCCTATATGCATGTTGTCTAGGTGGGCAGTATGACAAGAACAACAAAACAGTAATTTGATTAGTCAATTAAGGCCCTATAGACATGGTATCTAGATGAATATCAATGGAAGCCGATCTTAATTATTTCACACGATCCTAGAGGCATGTTATCTAACAATCACACAAGAATAGCACAAGTTGGGCAAATAATCCATGATATTTGAATCCTATAGGCATACTATCTAATATTGTATAGAAATAAAGCATGTGAACAAGGGAAATACTTATATTTTAGACATGCTTATGATGTTAGCAGGTAACACATTTAAGTTCTTATAGGCATGCCTTCTGTCAGTGTATAGAAAATAGAGCATGTCAAACAAAGTAATAAGTAAAGCAATTAAATCCTATAGGCATGCTTTCTACCCATCCATGTAAGAATTAAAGTGCATTATCCCCCTTTTCACTAATTTCCCATCTGTTTTGTTTATAAATTATTATAAGCACAAAATAATGAATGCAAGTGCAAATATTACATACTGAAGGACTACAAGCCCAATAACAGAGCAGGCCCAAAAGAGAAATAACCAAGTACTGCTTGAGCCTTCAGCAAGCTCACTTTTCACGCTAATAGTAGACCCAGATCCAAGCACACCTCAAACATGAGAGTGTATCAATTGCACAACTCGGGGCCACACATGGGCTTATACCGGGCCTAGATGAATGAACCATACATGGCAACCAATTGACAATTATGAAGTCTATAATACCTTATATGGACACGATTACACAAATATATAGGCACTTATTTTTTAGAAGCTAAGGGAACAAGATTGATCAAACAAGAGGGTTTGAACATGCCAACTAGGTGGACCAGCGAGAACTAGCTTTAACATAGTAAGTTGACATAGAAACTAATACCATATTGAGCAATCATTCAACAAAGGAAAGGGTATAGCATGCTGGACACAATCACACATTAGGAGGACTTAAGAAGCATGTCTATTGGGTTAACAGGGTAAACACACACACACATGCTAAGTTCCCATAAATCAAGTTTAGCATAAGGTATTCACCAGAATTAGTCAAAAAGACTTTAGACATATGAGCCTTAATCATAGTAGTTATAGTAAGAGGGATAGCAATTTCACATGAAGATTTCTAACATGGGAGCCTAACATGATCACAATCAGTACAACAAGAACCTAATAGCATAGTCTACAGCAAACCACAACAATGCCAAAATTCAAAGAACTCATGAAAGCATATCAACATAAGAGGAATAGGACAGGCAATCATAATAACTCATACCAATTACCCAGACATAAGAGAAGAAGCTAGCATAGAAATTTGCCTTAGAAGCAATGCCGAAGACATAGGATTAACAAATCAAACATACATTAGAACTTAAATGGCATGGAAACATGCCAATCAGTACAGCCTCAGAAACTTAGCAGGTTGGACAAGAATAACTCAACAAAGTCTAAACCACATGCATTGATTTATCAAAGAGATATAGGACAAGGTGGGGAACACACATTAGTTTACGAGTAGCACGTTTAGGCTAATAACATGATTAGGGGTTAACTCTAGAAGATTATGAATGATTTAACAGGAATTATAACAGGTTCTGGGCATGATACAGAACAAAGCAAGAAGTTAAACTCAGAATGAGCAACAGTAATAAGCATTCGAACACATATAGTAGAGCAAACAGTCCTAAGTAAACAAGATTAAGGAAACAAGTAGGCAAATTCGATTACTAGAAGGTATATAGCCTCAAGAAGAACTTCAGAGCATACAATAACATGTCGATTCATAAAAAGAATCTCAGAAACATAGATATGCAGAATAGGAATTCAAGCGAAAGAAAATGAAATTGCAAGGGTCATAGGTACTTCCCAGTTACTAATTGACAAATGAACAAACAAAGAACAATTTCAGCAATATCTCAAACATCAATAGTGGTAGAACCCCAAAATCTTAGTCCGTCAGAGTTCTCAAGGGTTTCGGATGAACCCCGGACAGTGCTCTCACTGAGAAAGGTCGAATAATCAAATTCCAGTGGCCTTGGATTTTAACCGGTTAAGAGTTTAAGTCTCAAAATAGTGTAAGGCGAGAATAAGAAAGACAATAGTAGTTTTTTTTAGCGATTAGAGTCTGTTGAAGGGGAACTTGGGAAGGGATTTATATAGTAGTAAAGACCAATACACAAAATATGGAAATACAGTGAATCAAACACAAATAAGGAAAGAGGAGCATACAAAATCACTCAGAATCATTTTAGGCGAAAATCAGGCAAACCCTAGTTCAAAAGGAGAACACAGATGGTCGAAATATCACTGAATCGGACCCATATAGCCTGGTAGTGAGTGTATTCAGACGAAATATCGTCTAACTCTCAAAAGTTGAAGGTGATGGCACTTGATTTGGGAGATCGGTACTTGCCAAAAATAGGGGGCAAGTACTATGTAATACCATAGTCTTGTAAGAAACATCTAGATACTGCATAGAAGGTAAGTGAATCACGGATTGATTCCATTTTGGGGTCTGATTTGGAGAAGATTCGGAGATATGGCGGCTAGGGTTTCTCAGCGACGAAGAGAGTAGAGATGATTTAGGGGTGGCTATTGGGCGGAAGTGTCTCTAGGGTTTGGGTGAGAAAGATATAAGGAAAGGGGAAGGGCCATTGCGGGTCGTTGATCATCTAAGATCAATGGCCATAATTAAAGGAGAAATGGGGCGGGTCAGGAGATGAGTATAGGGTAATGTGCTGTTGATATTGGGTTAAGGGGTATTGGGCCAAGGTTTTGGTCCGAAAATTAGCCCTATATTGGGTTAAGAATTAAATACACCAAAATTATTTAAAAATATTTATAAAAAAATTAATAAAAATATTACTTATGCAATAAAATAATTGAAAATAATAACTTAACATTATAAAGATATAAAAAATGCTATTTTAACATGAATAATGTAATAAATGTAATTATGCATAGAATATAGGCTATTACTGCAAAATTATATAAATAGGTCAAAAATGCAAATATAATTACATGAAACAAAGTAAAAATATTATGAAACATATAAATAGATGCAAATAATAAATTTGGATGGTTAAATCATCACAAATTAATTTGAAGGAGTAATAGATATTTTGAACAATTAAAATACAAGAAAAATCAATTTTAAAGCTTTAAAAATTATAGAAAATTATAGAAAATACTTATATAACCCTTGTAAATTAGGTAATGATGCAAAATAATATTTTGAAAGTATATATACTATTTGAAAAATATATGAGGGCAAAATTGGGTATCAACAACTGCCCCTCTTTACCCGAGAATAATGAAAGAGTTGTCGGGTAAAGAAAATGATGACCAATTTTGTCCGAAGTGAGTGAGGAATAATGTATTTTGAAAAATGGGGGGCCAAACCATATTTCTTGAGTTGCCTACATATCCCTGGTGTTATGGGAATCATGTCGTGTGTAGTTCTGGATCCAACGATGAACGAAACCGATGGAGTTATTATAAGAGGGTAGTGTCGCAGGTAACAGATAATTTTAGGTGGAGCTATGGATGCAATTTTGAACATTATGGATATATAAGTTGAGTATTTGAGCGGTTATGGGACGAAAAGGCAATCAATTAATGGTCGTCGGTTACGTTTGAAATAGTCAGGGATGTGAACGTTGTGAACGGAAACCGGAGTGAGAATTGCTCCTGTTTGTAGAACAGTTACCTCCTGAGTCACTTGCAAAACTTAAAACACGATGCACGCGAATGTATGTAGGTTATTGCAAAAATTTAAACATGATGCAAATTCCCTTCGGACCATGAGGATTGTATTTGGACGATAAGGATGATGTCCTTAGACTATGACGTCCTGGGCCATGAAGCGTATGATAAGGGATTCGTAGGCCATGAAGTGTTGGTCCGTGAGGGTGGTGCCTCTGGACTATGACGCCTTTGAATAATGATGTGTAGTTTCGAGAGATCCTCACACCATGGAATAGTGTCTTCGGGCTATTAGGATAGTGCCTTCGGACTATGACGCCTTCGGACAATGTGGCGATGTTTCAGCCCATGAAATGCAAAGATGTGGCGGTATCGATTATTTGATAGAGAAAACAGGTGATGCTTAGTCATATGCGAGGACGAGACAAGACACGGCTTAGTATTGTATGAGATGAGAGCAGTGCTTAGCCCTATGCGAAGAAGGGATACAATGCTTAGTCTTATGTAGAGGATGGAGACAATGCTTAGTCTCATGAAAGGAAAGGCAGTGCTTAGCCTTATGCAATAATGGAGACAATGCTTAGCCTCATGCAGTAATGGAGGAAATGCTTAGCCACATGCAAGGTATGGAGACAATGCTTAGTCTCATGCAAAGAAAGGCAGTGCTTAGCCTTATGCAGTAATGGAGGCAATGCTTAGCCTCATGCAAGGTATGGAGACAATGCTTAGTATCATGCAAAGAAAGGCAGTGCTTAGCCTTATGCAGTAATGGAGGAAATGCTTAGCCTCATGCAAGGTATGGAGACAATTCTTAGTCTTATGTAAATAAAGTCAGTGCTTAGCCTTATGTAATAATGGAGGGAATGCTTAGTCTCATGCAAGGAAAGGCAATGCTTAGCCTTATGTAATAATGGAGGCAATGCTTTGCCTCATGCAAGGAAAGGCAATGCTTGGCCTTATGCAGTGATGAGGGTAGTGCTTAGCCCTATGCGAGAAAAAGCAATGACTAAGTGCGAGAGGATAAAGCATTTCTTAGCTTGATGCGTTTGCGTTTGGAAATTCTTGTTGTTGTGAAGATAGTGATCCTGTTGTGTGTATATATTTGTGGACGTTCCTATTATGTTCATTGTGCCTGCATCCAAAGAAACATTGTGAGTTTTGCGAGTAAAAGGTTGGTTCGTGCTCTCGACTTCCTTGCTTTGCCTTTTTCCTTGAGGCCCTACTTGAGTCACCCTAGGTAACGTCTGGCTGCCATAGAAACAACATTTTTGAAAAACATGCATGTATTTGACAAATTATTTGCAGAAATATAGTTGTTTGAAATATGTGATAATAGACGAGATTAATTGATTCTGATGAACTGGTGACTGTGACGCATTTTGAGTCGTTGCAACCTCCTTGCTTCGGAATTTTGAGGATCCTCTTCAAAATTCTACCCCAGTTTAAATGCATACTTCCGGCAACACATTCCTTGGCGGTTCCAAACATGATGATATCGGGCGAACTCAAGACCTTGCCCCAATTTCTGACCATAGGGAAAATGAGGATTTTATTGTGATATGACCGAACCACAGGGCTGCCTACGTATCCCCTCTTAACGGGAATCGGGTCAAGCGTAGTTCAGTTACATCAAATAGAAAGTGCAAACATAATCTTAAACATAGTATCTCTTGACTGCGTCTGAATTGATATGTTTTGGACAAATCTCTCCATCCATCTAGATCTGATGGTATCCTGCGAAGCAAACCACAAAGGATTGGAGTTCATGCTTGGCGTAGTTGTCAATCAATATGTGTATGTTGGGCAACGGAAAATCATCCTTAGGACTTGCTCTGTTCAGATCTCGGTAATCGATACATACTCTAACTTTCCCATCTTTCTTCGGAACTGGCATAATGTTGGCCAACCAAGTCGGGTATTCGACCGCTCGGAGAACTTTGGCTTTGATTTGCTTGGTGACCTCCTCTTTTATCTTCAAACTCATATCCGGCTTGAACTTTCTGAGCTTCTGTTTTACTGGTGGACATATAGGATTGATGGTTAGTTTGTGAGCTACTATGGACGTCCTTAAACAAGTCATATCATCGTAGGACCATGCAAAGATGTCTTCATATTCCTTTAGGAATCTGATGTACTCTTCCTTCTCTGACGGTGATAGATGAATGCTTATACGGGTTTCCTTGACCGTTTCGGAATCACCCAAGTTAACGGCCTCAGTTTCTTCCAAATTAGACTTTGGTTTGTTTTCAAAGTCTTCTACTTCTCTGACGATTTCCTTAGGTATTATATCATCTTCCAGATCCTATGAATCACTGTCCTTATGTTGTGTTGTCTCATTATATGTCACAATCATAGGTTCATCAGGAAATGTAATAATTATATATAATAATAAATATAAAAAGCAATAATGCATTAATAAAACTTTTAAACCGTCAACAAGTGCGGCACGATGGCTCGAGTAATTATTTCAAAACAAAATACTGAAAAAATGTCTCAAAACTATTTTGAAATAATTCATGCTAATTTGCTAGGCTACCTAGGAACTCGACGGGCCCGGGATGGTTCGGCGGTCCAGTTCTTGAGAACAACTCCTTCTTCTATGGTCTGAATGGTAAGGTCTTCCTCCTCCTCTTCCTCCTCCTCAACAATTGCACAGCAATCCATGTCTTATTCATCTAGAAACAACTTCCTTATGCCAACCAAAACCTCATCTTCCTCAGATCCCCACATCATGTCACCTTGATGGAATGTCTGATGCAGAGGTGGTACCGGTTGTTCCAGTGGATAATAAGGAGCATGCCATGGTGGTGACCAATCCTGGTATTCTTGCCATGTGTATTCATACCCGAGTCCAAAAATCATACCATGGTACTGTGGTTGTACGGGTTTGGTGATTCCTTGAAGATTTTCTCCGATTACCTTGCCGGGTAAATACCCAATCCACAGCAGTATGCTTTCTATCTTGTTGCTCTACCATCGGTCCTTCAATTGCGTTGACTCATTCAATGCGATGGTATGTTTCTCCACCCAACCTTTTTCTATTTTTGATGACCAGAACGGTCTGATTGGTGTAGATGGGGTTACTTCCATCTCCATAGATGATCACCTCCTGATGATTCCATTCAAACTTCACAGCCTGATGCAGAGTTGAAGCCACTACCCCGGCTACATGTATCCATAGTCGTCCCAATAATAGGTTGTAAGTAGCAGATATATCTAGCACTTGAAACTCAACATAAAACCAAGTCGGGCCCATCTGTAGACTAAGGTTTATTTTTCCAATGGTGGCTCTCTGATATCCATCAAATTCCTTCACATTCATGCTTCCCATTCGTATCTCGTGCATGCCTTTACCTAGTCTCTTTAGAGTGGTCAATAGACATATATTGAGACTTGAACCTCTATCTATCAAGACCCTGGCGATGAACTTATCTTCAAATTGCACCGTAATGTGTAATGCCCTGTTGTGACTCAGTCCTTATAGTGTTCATTCATCTTCGTGGAAGGTGATTTTGCGTCTTTCCAATACCTGTCTGACCATGTTAGCCATCTCTCCACTAGTGATGCTGGTGGGCACATAAGCTTCACTTAACACCTTCATCAAAGTATTCCTGTGTGCGTCTAAGTTTTGTAGCAGTGATAAGATGGATATATGAGTAGGAGTTTTGTTCAGTTGGTCAACAACAGAATATTCCCATACTTGTATCTTCCTCCAAAGATCATCAGTGCCAGTCTCGACAACAGGCGGCTTAGGTGTAGCTTTCTTGCTTGTTCCTACCAGATTCTCAAGTGTATAAACTCTGCCAGTTCTAGTCATACCTTGCGCCGCACCTGTTTCCTCTATTTTTGCTTTTCCCTTTCTCCTTGCTTTCGCAACATAATCCCATGGAATGGCATCAAACTTGTAAGATGGAGTAGGAGCTACCATCACAGTGAAGGGTGTAGCTACCTCAACTTCAAATGGTGCCTGGGTTTGTACCACAACTGGCGTGAGGGTGACTGGAGATGTTTTAGGAATGTCTCCCTCTCAGATGAGTCCGATGGACCCTTCCCGATCCCATTCTTTCTATCACATTCACTCCCTCACCTCTGTGATCCGAGAGAGGGTTGTTACGAACATTTGGCGTAACTTTCTTTGCCTGTATGACCTTAGTGTCGATCAGCATTTGAATCTTGTCTTTCAATGTGCGACACTCATCCATGGTATGACCCATCATGCCTGAATGATAGGCACATATTTTGTTGGGGTTGATCCACCGGGAAGAGTTCTCCATAGCAACGACAGAAATGGGAGTGACATAACCAGTAGCCTTCAGTCTCTCATAAGTTGGTCTATCGGTTTAGCAAATGGGGTGTATTGTCTAGGCGGCCTACGATCGAAGTTTGGTCATGGTTTTTGGTAGTTTTGGCGGGCGGGTGGTGGTGAATGGTAATATGCAGGTTGATTATTATATGCATGGTAGGTGGAAGCAGGGTGTTGGTGTCTTGGGGGTAAGGGTTGATATGTGGGTGGAGGTGTTTTGATATGTGGGTGGAGGTATTTGGTGTGTGAGGGAAGACTTAGGGCCCTGGGCTACCATCACGACACCTACTTCTTTCTTCTTCGAAATGCCTCCTGATTGCAAAGCTTTATTTGTGGCCTGTAGTGCCTCAAAATTGGTCATCATCCCATTCTTAACTCCTTATTCTATTCTTTCTCCTAACTTGATGATGTCGGAGAACTTGTGATTTTCAATAACCATCAACCTTTCGTAATACTGCGGGTCTTGAGCTCTAACAAAGAACTTGTTCATTTGTTCCTCTTCAAGTGCTGGCCTTACCTTTGCGACTTCTGATCTCCAACTAGTAGCATACTCGTGGAAGGTTTCTGTCGGCTTCTTATTGAGGTTTTGAATGTAGAAAATGTCTGGCGCATTTTCCGTGTTGAACCTAAATCTATCCACGAAGTCTGACTCCATACTCACCCAACTAACCCACTTCTATGGGTTTTGACTGATATACTAAGACAAGGCATCTCTTGTAAGGCTTCGCATGAACAGTTTCATGCGAATTTGTTCATTCTTTCCCACTCCTACAAGTTTGTCACAATACGTTCTCAGATGCACCTTCGGGTCACCAGTACCATCGAACATTTCAAACATGGGAGGTTTGTAACCCTTCGGAAGTTCCACATCCGGCTGAATATATAGGTCCTCATAGTTTAGACCTTCAATACTCTGAACTCTACCCGTAAGCTTCTTGAGTTCCTCTGCCATGTTTTTAATGATTAGGTCCTTATCAGTCGATTCATGTAGGTTTTTCTGCGGGGTGTGGGGTAAGGTTTCCACATATATCGGATTGCTTTGATGGATTCATGGAACTTGGATATAAGGGTGGTCATTGGTTGAGTTTTGGGGATAGAGAGTAGGTTGTGGTGCATTCTAGTGAGTGTGACAAGTAGTAGTTTGCGGGTATTGAGTTTGGTGATGGTGGTGTTATTGAGGGGTCAGTACTGGTGGAGGGTTAAGGTTCTAGGGAGGTGCGGGAGGATTTGGTGGTGGGTTCTAGTTTCATGTGTTCTGCGGCGGTGTTTTGTTCTGGATAGTCGGGTTTTGCTGGTTAATGTCGTGAATATTGAGAGTAAGGGAGAGGTTTGCCAAATTCCGGACCTGCTCAAGCTCGCCTTATAGTTCCAGGATTTTCTGCTCCAAACGTAAGAACAACTCATTCTGTGCCAGAGTACTTCGGCCATCTGAAGTTTCAACGTTTTCTGCGATAGTAGCATTGTCTTTCTTGATGCCACTTAAATCATCCATTTTCCCTTTTCCTTTGCCTTTGGGGTCACTTGGTGGAGGAGGAGGTGGAGGACCTCTGGATCTGGTGTGATATGCTGATGATGCCAGTATGCACGAACCAACCTTTGGGAATGGGAATAATCAAAAAGAAGAAAAGAAAAAAGCAAAAGGTAATCAAGTTAGTAAGGTTAAATTAAAAAGTGTTTGCAATATTTAAACATGTTTCAAAAAGTCATGCAATAATTCGCGTCCTAATTTGGGGACCTCATTGTGCCTGAGGTAGGCCTAAGCGACACACAGACTTAGAGAAAATTGATGCCAACACTTGCGTCATTTCATTAATGCGAAAAATGAATCAACCTTTACTAAATCGACAATAATAATTAAGTTACTAATGGCATTTAGCCTTATTACAATCGAAATCTAAAGCTAAGCTAGAAAGAAGTAAAGAGCATCATTTCCTAGTCTACTTGGTCCCTGAAGGACCTTCTCCATGCTTGGCTCTTTTGACCCCATCAATCAGGTTCCCAAGATCGCGCATATCCAACAATAAGTAAGCTTTTGCTAGATGTCCTCCTTCACTGCTATCCATGCCTTGGAAATCTGAGAGTCTCTTTCTCATCTTCCCCTCGAGCTCCATCAATCCTTATTCCAAGTATTCCAATCTTTCTGTTGACTTAGTGGCAATCTCCTTCCATTCCTTTATCGCCTCCATGTTCACTTTGTGTTGTTCCAGATGTTTTGCTTCAGACTCGAACACCCTTTTACGTAGCCTCTTATACTTAACATGTGCCTCATCCACCTCATCTACGATCCTATCCTTTGGATTGACTCCTAGCTTGACGTCCCATGCTACGTCGTCCTCCAACCATTATAGGTAGTAGTACATATGACCGGTGTGATACCTGTCTGGATTAATAGTTTCTCCTTCCACAATGATCTTTTGGTTCCACATATGTTGCGCCTCAAAGTTAAATGGGATGACATCTCCTTTGAAATCTACTTTGTACTGGACCATGTTGGAAACCCGAGGTATGACTTGTTTTTTTCCCACTTGCCTCATTACCCTTATGGGAGCGTAAGGATAGATGTCTCGCAACCCAATTAGTACCAAATGAGTATTTCCCCTTAACCTGATAATAAACTCACTACTAGGAAACCATACGAACATCCAATGCACCTGCTCGTCTGTCAGATTGCTGAAGAAACGCACCCAACTTACAGCATTTCCAGGCTTTGCAAACCTTTCCGGAATAAACGTTATTTTCTTTGGGTGATGGTTGGCTATGTAGTCATTCAATGGTCTTCGCAGAAGCTCTTGACGATACTCTCCCCTCTGAAAGTGTTCCAGTAACCAGACTTGTAGAAATAGATTGCAACCCTCAAAGTGTCCAAATCCATACTTGCACCGATCTAGAGAACAATACATCTCAGCTAAGATCATAGGGATGATGGTATAAGTTTGTCCCTCTATGCCATCCATCAAGGTCCTGGCGACCATGGCTAAGCGAGTATGAATCCTTCCCCCTTTCATCGAAAATATCAACAACCCCAAGAAGAAGACGATGAACACATAAACCTGGCGGTGCACCCATCCCAATGAAGTAATGGCTAGTTCATTATGGTGAAGACGATACGACTTGCTATGCCCATAACATTTGTAAAGAAATTCATAAGTGATGTATCATTTCTTTAGACAGAGCAGCTCATCATTTTTCCTATGGAAACTTGGCGAAGCTCCCTATTTCTTCTAGGAGAAGAGTCATTTCTATATTGCCGAATCAGAAAACAACTCTTTTCTCATCCCAGAACATGGTAGCGGCCTCAATCAATTCCCTGTTTGGTTGAATGTTTAGCAAGGATGGCAGGTCACCAAGTACTCTTCTCACATGATTTTTGTCGCAAGGCGCAAGGTCTTTCCACCAGTCAAGTAACAAAGGTGGGATGTTTGGAACCATGCCAAACATAGGGATTTCATGCTTCATTTTCTGCAGACAAACAAAGGTTAGCCCTTTCCCCCTCCAGATCTGACTATTTACGCAATAATGATCGACATGTTGGCACATTTTCTCCAAGTAATGCACATAATATGATAGTGTCTATTGGGATTGTGGAAATCCCGTCGTACTTTGGACAAGGTTCATCTTAGCGGGTTGTTATGATAATAATGCTCCAGCCCATACTAGGTTTAGCATGATGCATGTACATTTTAAGTCAGAGTAGGGTTTCTAGAATGGTCTAGACTAGTACTCCCAAGTGGACAACTTGAGAGGGAAAGGCACGGAACCGTCGATTGTACCGCTGATCGACTAGTCTACCGCAAATAAGCCTTTCAGATTTAAAGGGTAATTTTCAGGAAAGCGCGGACACTCATCAAGCACCGCTATGTTGATAATTGGCACGAGTGTAGTATGATGTGGAGCATGCTTATGCGAAAGTGATAACATGTAGTACAGTATTTTACATGGTGAAATCACATAACAGTAGTATTAAATAATGCGACAAAAAATAAGCGAGAGGGAAAGGGAAAAGAAAAGCCAAAGGGAAAAGGGTTAGCATACTTCACAAAAAAATCAAAAACATAATTAAATGAAACGAATAAAGGAGATGGGAAGGGAGGTTCATGATGTAGAAATTTTGAGCAAATAAAGGGACGGGGAAAGGGAGGTACATGAAAGAAGTCGAACAAGCAATCCAGTAATCCACACAAGCAAAATTCGTTATGGTAAGAGCCTAAGTGTAAATACCCAGCAGAGTCGCCATGTTGTCGCGCCACGTTTTCTCGCGAAAGCGGGTTTCTACATGTGACAACTCTTTTAAATGGGTATTAAAAGAGAAGAGTCGCCACCTAATGATTTTTAAGGTGCGTTAGGGCACCTATTTGCAAATAACTCTATTTTAACTAGTCAATGCCACCAAAGATCGGCTAAGGGCTCAAATTACCTCAAAGAGAAGGTGTTAGACACTCTTCGAGGTCCACAACTGTGGGTCCCGAATGAACTTTAAACTATGTGGATTATGTAATTAGACTGGATGATCAAATAAATAAAGGGAAATTTAGAAGTCGAAGAGTCTTATTAGGGCACGCGAGAATCAACACACATCTTAATGACTACATAGATACAACTACATTGATCTATGTTAAATGACTAAGTGTAAATAACAAATACATAAAGAAACTAGGGGGGTCCTAAATATTTTAGCCCAATGGATCACCCCGTGCAACATAAATAATACTTCACAACTCTTTTGAGGTAGGAGTTGCTCATATTATTCAGCGAGCACATACTATCATCTCCTGCTACCCAATTACTATGTTGAAATTATTTACTTAAAAATGCTCTAATTCAATTCTAAGTCGTGCCCTATGTGTGCACTACCCGTCCCATGCCTATGGTCCAGGAGGCTTTGGACCTACTATTTAGGTGGTTCTAGACTTTACTTAGGTTGCTCAAAATGATAAAACTAGTCGCACAATCAAAACAAGTAGGACTGCACATAATAGCAACGAGTGGCTCGTGTTAGCCTCCACACATAGCAACAAAGGCACGTAAACAGATTTCAGATTATGCAGTGAAGAGTCGTGAGCAATTTTAGAATTAAGATGTATGAAAGTCGTTTAAACATATAGGCATGGCTTCTATGTGACCACATGGCTTAATAAAATCTCATGGGCAGTGTTGCTACTCAGATTATCAAAATTATAGATTATAAGTGTTATTAAAGTCTATAGATATGATCTCTAGGTGATACGCGCCTGGGCAGTGAAGACATTGGAAAAAAACTCAGAATTACTAATTTTGATCCCATTGGTATGTTTTCTAAGCGAGTAGTAATATCCTATAGGCATGCTCTCTAGTAGTTGATATTCGAACACAGATTCGTCATGCTTATTCCTATATGCATGTTGTCTAGGTGGGCAGTATGACAAGAACAACAAAACAACAATTTGATTAGTCAATTAAGGCCCTATAGACATGGTATCTAGATGAATATCGATGGAAGCCGATCTTAATTATTTCACACGATCCTACATGCATGTTATCTAACAATCGCACATCAATAGCACAAGTTGGGCACATAATCCATGATATTTGAATCCTATAAGCATGCTATCTAATATTGTATAGAAATAAAGCATGCGAACAAGGGAAATACTTATATTTTAGACATGTTTCTAATGTTAGCAAGTAACGCATTTAAGTTCTTATAGGCACGCTTTCTATCAGTGTATAGAAAATATGGCATGTCAAACAAAGTAACAAGTAAAGCAATTAAATCCTATAGGTATGCTTTCTACCCATTCATGTAAGAATTAAAGTGCCCTATCCCCCTTTTCACTAATTTCCCATCCGTTTTGTTTATAAATTATTACATGCCCAAAACAATGAATACAAGTGCAAATATTAGATATTGAAGGACTACAGGCCCAATAAACAGAGCAGGCCCAAAAGAGAAATAACCCAGTACTTCCTAAGCCTTCAGCAAGCTTACTTTTTATGCGAATAGTAGACCCAGATCCAAGCACACCTCAAGCAGGAGAGTATCAATTGCACAACTCGGGGCCACACATGGGCTCATACCAGGCTTAGATGGAGGAACCATACATTGCAACCAATACAATTCTGAACTCTATAATACCTTATATAGACACGATTACATAATCATATAGGCACTTATTTTTTAGAAGCTAAGAGAACAAGATTGATCAAACAAGAGGGTTTGAACATGCTAACAAGATGGACCAGCGAGAACCAGCTTTAACATAGCAAGTTGACATAGAAAACTAACACCATATTGAGCAATCATTCACTAAAGGAGGACTTAAGAAGCAGGTCTATTGGGTTAACAGGGTAAACACTCTCACACATATGCTAAGTTCCTAGAAATCAAGTTTAGTATAAGGTATTCACCAGAATTAGTCAAAAAGACTTTAGACATATGAGCCTTAATCATAGTAGTTTTAGTCAAAGGGATATCAATTTCACATGAAGATTTCTAACATGGGAGCCTAACATGATCACAATCAGTACAACAACAACCTAATAGCATGGTCTATAGCAGACCACAACAATACCAAAATTTAAAGGACTCATGAAAGCATATCAACGTAAATGGAATAGGACAGGCAAGCATAATAACTCATACCAATTACCCAGACATAAGAGAAGAAGCTAACATAGAAATTTTCCCTAAAAGCAATGCCAAAGACATAGGATTAACAAATCAAACATACATTAGAACCTAAATGGCATGGAAACATGACTTACCTAATCAGTAAAACCTCAAAAACTTAGCAGGTTGGACAAGAATAACTCAAAAAGGTCTGAAACATAGGCATTGATTTATCACAGAGATACATGACATGGTGGGGAACACACATTAGTTTACGAGTAGCACGTTTAGGCTAATAACATGATCAGAGGTTAACTCTAGAAGAGTATGAATGATTTAACAGGAATTAGAACAGGTTCTAGGCATGATACAGAACAAAGCAAGAAGTTAAACTCAGAATGAGCAACAATAATAAGCATTCGAACACATACAGTAGAGCAAACAGTCCTAAGTAAACAGGATTAAGGCAACAAGTAGGCAAATTCGGTTACTAGAAGGTATATAGCCTTAAGAAGAATTTTAGAGAATACAATAGCATGCCGATTCATAAAATGAATCTCAAAAACGTAGATATGCAGAGTAGTAATTCAAGAAAAAGAGAATGAAATTGCAAGGGTCATAGGTTCTTACTAGTTACTAATTGACAAATGAATAAACAAAGAACAATTTCAGCAATATCTCGAACGTCAATAGTAGAACGAATAGTAGGATCCCAAAATCTCAGTGCTTCAGAGTTCTCAAGGGTTTCAGATGAACCCCGGGTAGTGCTCGCACTGAGAAAGGTCGAATAATTGAATTTCGGTGGCCTTGGCTTTTAGCCGGCCAAGAGTTTAAGTCTCAGAATAGTGTAAGGCGGGAAAAAGAAAGAAAGATAGTAGTAGCTTTTTAGCGATTAGAGTCCGTTGAAGGGGAAATTGGGGAAGGGTTTATATAGTAGTAAAGACCAACATACAAAATAAGGAAATACAGTCAATCAAACACAAATAAGGAAAGAGGAGCATACAAAATTACTCAGAATCAATTTAGGAGAAAATCGGGCAAACCCTAGTTCAAAAGGAGAACACAGATGGTCGAAATATCACTGAATCGGACCCATATAGCCTGGTAGTGAGTGTATCCAGACAAAATATCATCTAAGTCTAAAAATTTGTAGGCGATGGCACTTGATTTGGGAGATCAGTACTTGCCAAAAATGAGGCAAGTACTATGTAATGCCATAGTCTTGTAAGAAACAATGAGATATTGCATAGAAGGTAAGGGAATCTTGGATTGATTTCATTTTGGGGTCGGATTTGGAGAAGATTCGGAGATACGGCGGCTAGGGTTTCTCAGCGACGAAGAGAGTAGAGAGGATTTAGGGGCGGCTATTGGGCGAAAATGTCACTAGGGTTTGGGTGAGGAAGATATAAGGAAAGAGGAAGGGCCATTGTGGGCTGTTGATTATCTAAGATCAACGGCCATGATTAAAGGGGAAGTGGGGAGGGTCAGGAGATGGGTATAGGGTAATGGGATGCTGATATTGGGTTAAGGGTATTGGTCCAAGGTTTTGGTCCGAAAATTAGCCATATATTGGGCTAAGAATTAAATACACCAAAATTATTTAAAATAATTTATAAAAAAATTAATAAAAATATTACTTATGCAATAAAATGATTAAAATAATAACTTAACATTATAAAAATATAAAAATACTATTTTAACATGAATAATGTAATAAATATAATTATACGTAGAATATACGGTATTACTGCAAAATTGTGTAAATAGCTCAAAGAATGCAAATATAATTACATGAAAAAAATTAAAAATATTCTGAAATATATATCTGGATGCAAATAATAAATTTGGATGGTTACGTCATCACAAAATAATTTGAAGGAGTAATAAACATTTTGAACAATTTAAATGCAAGAAAAGTCAATTTTAAAGCTTTAAAAATTATAGAAAATTATAGAAAATACTTATATAACCCTTGTAAATTAGGTAATGATGCAAAATGATATTTTGAAAGTATATTTACTATTTAAAAAAATATGAGGGCAAAATTGGGTATCAACATGTGGCAGCTGCCTCTTGCTGTGCTCAATTATTGTGGATCAAGCAACAACTGGAAGACTTTGGAGTATTTTTTGATTGTGTACCATTACTGTGTGATAACACCAGT
Organism: Nicotiana tabacum; assembly: GCF_000715075.1. Taxonomy (NCBI): domain Eukaryota; kingdom Viridiplantae; phylum Streptophyta; class Magnoliopsida; order Solanales; family Solanaceae; genus Nicotiana; species Nicotiana tabacum. The sequence goes on from NC_134083.1 coordinate 27,161,790, forward strand.
GCTCTCAACATGGCAAAGAACCCAGTTCAGCATAAGAGAACAAATCACATTGATGTGCGACATCATTTTCTCAGAGACGATGTTGAAAAAGTTCTTATCTGCATGAAGTTCTGTAAAACAGAAGACCAAGTAGCAGATATCTTCACTAAAGCACTGACCAGAGAGCACTTTGAAAAGAATCGATTGGCACTAGGGTTGATAAAGTCAAACCAAGCACCTGGTCCCTCAATGATTGGCTATAAAAGAATGAACATGTAAAATAGCTAAAAAGTATTTTCTGGTAAGTTCTAACTCATTTCTATACCGTTAGAAGTAGACACACATGGAAATTATAGGGCAAACAAGATGTCTTTGCATCTTGGTAAAAGGATGAGGCTCACATTTACAAAACTAAGTCAGGGAACCTGGTTCCCTTGACTCAGGTTAGTAGTTCCTTTGTTCATGCACATCTTTTTAACGACTGTAAAAGTGCCACGTCATTAAAAATTCAGTTTCTTTTTCTCGTCTCTTTAGAATCCAAATGCTGCACCCGTTACTAAACGACCCGTATACCCACCAAATCCATACCCATTTGTAACCGGTCCCTCACCATCTTTAAATAAATTCAAACGATGTATTTTTCATCACTGTTCACATCAAAGCCAAAAATCTCGTTTATCTCTCAAAACCAAATACCCTTTCTCTCTTGCTTTAACTTTAAATCCTCACCATGTCTGAAATCTAGAAGCTTTAAATATCTCCAGTATAATGCCTATTGTGTATCCGTCTCATGAAGCACAGGACCAAGCGTCTGAATCCCTTTTGTCACCTAGTCAAAACCCTACACCAGACCCCCAACTACCTACTACTTCCTCTCTAACCCATTCGAGTTCTAGTTCTCACCGGAGTCGCAAGCCTCAGAACCCCAAAAGGTTTATTGCTGAGACCTCACCTTCTACCTTGCCGAAAAAAATAGAAGAGGGAGAGACAATAGATGGTGACAAAAATCAGGAAGTGTCCATTCTGATAGTTGAAGAGAATACTGAAGCCCAACAGACTGTGGTCCGTAGTAGTGACGGTTCAGTAGCGACCATTCCAAGCTTCGATTTGAACGTTACCAACTCCACAGGTAATATTCCTCACGTGTCTTATGAATCTACTTTGGGGGTAAATGAATAAGAAGCTATTGAGAATATATTGTTAATCGTTGCTGAGGAAGTTTTGGTTGGTGGTTGTGAGGATGTTAATGAGTTTGGGTTTCAAGGGGAAGGTAAAGGTCATCCGGAAGAGAGTAGGGAATTTGTGCCTCTTGAAAGTCTAACACCTGATAGGACTACTAGGGAAACAAATGAGGGTCATGTTTCCTCCGCTCAAGAGGGGCCCCCTGTTCCTACTTGGGACGAAACTCCCTGCTCTACAAAAGAGCCCGGGTTAGTACTGATCCTGCTCCCTCTCCTCACTTCGATGCTGAGCCATTAAACTTTGTCATTCCTGAGATGAGATCTCTATCTGAAGAGAAAAATAGTGAGGAAGACTATGATGATATGCCGATAGCAAGCTTCATTGCTGCTCAAAGTGAAAAAGGAGTTCCCTATAAAGACCCACTACTAGGTTGCAAAAGAAGGAGGACCTAGAAAGTGTTCTGAAGAAAAACAAATAAGAGAAGAAAATGAGGAGGTTAGCGAAAGGGGGAAAACTGGTGAATGAGGAAGAAGTGCCTCCAGCACTTGTTGTTGATGTGGAAAGTGAAGAGTTGAATGAGGAACATGCTTCCTTAATTCGTAAGTCCTCTAAGAAATCTGTGGTTCCAAAACCTAGGAGAGAGTCATATGTGAAAGTTGTGGAAATTGAGAATGTTGAGGTAGACAAGTCGGGTGAGAAGTTGTCTGAGAAGTTTGAAAATAAAGAGAAAAGTGTGAGAAAGTCTGTGAAAAGGAAGGGTGGTGACAACAAGGAACCTGGTTCTTCCAAGAAGGCCAAAGTAAGTGTGGCCAAGGATGAACGCAGAGCAAACCTGAGAAAACAGAGGGTTCTGTGAGGCAGAACATTTTCCCCTAAAATTCTAGACATGACAGGGATGCGTCAGCTGGTTGATATCTGTGAGTTTCAAAAGTGACACACTTGTTCACCAATGAGAACCCGAAGGTGTATGAGGAAGAAGTGCGAAGCTTCTATGCCGACATGTTCACAGTGGAAGATGATAATATCTGTTTGAAGGTGAATGGAGTAGACTTTGTGATGGACGAGGCTGTGTTGGGGAACATTCTGGGGGTGCCTACTGAAGGGATTTCATCCATTGAGGGGACTTGTTCTTCCAATTTCAGAAGTGCTATTTTGAAGGATGATGTTGTATAACAAGGGGAACGGGTGCACAAGAAGGCCCTCCTGGCAGTGTATCAATTGTTGTTTGAGATGGTGAACACGGTCTTGCTCCCACGTACAGAACGACGTTCCATTACGTCTAGAGAAGACCTGTTCCTCATGGAAGCACTGGACGCCTACACTACTATAAATCTGTCTAGACTCATGATAGAGCACATGAAGAAAGTGGCAGATTTTAAGGATGGTAATCATGGGTTACCTTATAGGTTCTTACTCACCAAGGTGTTTAACTTCTTCAACGTCCCTTTGAAAAAAGCAACAGTGGGAACTCGCAAGCAAACCTTCTCCAAAACCACCTTAGAGGAGTGTAAGTGTATTGATAAGAAAGGAGGGGTTGGTAGCAATTCCACTATCTCGCAATTGATTGATGCTCAGAATGCTGCAACTGAGGAGATAAGGAGGCTGAAGGCATGAAATGTCATTCTTGAAGGTCAGCTTAGTTAGGCTCAGGAGGCACCTAGTTCCAAAAGTGCACAAGGCACAAAGGTTGCCCGTTTGTCTAAGGAAAATGCAGATCTCAGAAAACAGGTCGAGGATTTGAAGGAGCGGCTGCTCAACGAGCAAGTATCTGCAAATGCCAGAATGGAAATTCTCCTTCGAACTCTTGCCTCTTCATCCATGCCTCCCCCCTCTAGTGCTCCTTAAAACAGTTTTCCTTTCCAGTGTCCCGTTCAAAGCTGTCTGTCCTATATCTTGGTCTCTTTGTTTTTTTTTTGTGGCTGGTACTTTTAAGCTGTTTTATTTTGTGAATGGTTGTGTAACAAATAGTACTGCTAATCCTGCTCCTTTTTTATTTTAAAATTACTAAGTTTTCCGTCCTCTTACTATGCATATTTTGCTTTTCTACTTTGTTCTTAGCCATATTTGTGTGCACACATGTAGCATGAGTTAAACATGCTAGACTTCTTTTTGCTTATTATTTGTGACTACTATTTTTATGATGCCAAAAGGAGAAAAAACTGATTGAGAGGGGGAACAGGTTCAAGGGGAATGTTGTGACTATTGTATGGAACATTGGTTCTCAGGGAAAATTTCAATTACAAGTTTGTCATCATCAATAAGGAGAAAATTGATAGGTTTTGTGCCCTATTATATTTTGATGATCTAACAAACTTAATGATAAGAACCAGATGGGGAAACTGTTACACATCCTCAGGGCTCAAGAACAACAAGTCTCAATTCGGCCACAAGTTCCAACAATCAGAGTCAAATAGACGTCAGAGGGAACAAATGGACATCAGTTCCCCTGCTGATTGTACCAGTCAACTGCTCACAGCTGTAAAGTTGCTGCAACTATTCTTTTGCACACACGCAACAATGTGAACAGTGCAGCAACCACTTTCTGGGACATGCCTTGTACTGGATATTGCTTGCATCATCCAAGTGACATCACTTGGATATTATTAATATGAAGCAATGAAGAAAACATACACTTGTACATTCCAGAATTAATCAAATCTTCTCTCAAGTGTGTTACCATCTTGCAAGTGATTTTCAGGCTTCAAGAACAAAGAATAACATAACGAAGGACCGGTTTCCAGCATTGTATTATTATATGCCTTAGTTGTGTTGTATCTTTGCTAGAGTGATTTACTTTTAATTCCTACTTAGCTTAGCTAGAAGCATTGTGTAGGAAACCAATTGTAAAACCATAAACCTTGTGTTTGTGTCTTGGCTAGAGTTAGTCGAGTTGTGAACTTTGTAATATTGTTATTATAAAGAGGCTTGTAATAGAGTTATTACAAGTGAGTGATGGATTAAGAGTTTAATTCCTAAGTTACAATAGGTCGTAATCTAAAAGTTGCTCGGTTAGTGAAGTTGAAATCCTATAAGTGTAGGTCGTGGTTTTTAATCCCGTGAGTTGGGAGTTTTCCACGTAAAACTCTGTTGTGTCATTTCCCTATCCCTTATTGTGCGTATTCTTTGGGATCTGATAGAGAACGAGGTTCTATGTACATTTTGGTAGACCCTAAGGTTCTATCAAATTTCTTCTTCTTTCAAATATAGTTTCCCAATCGCTGTGGGCTGTGGTAGCTTTGGGAAGAAACTTTCACCTTTGTTGGCGTCTTACTTCTGCTTGGTTTGTGGACAAGTTAGGATGAGATTGTTTGTGAGGACTATAATAGAAAATAATGAGATTATTTAATCAATATATTTCTATTGGTATATATTTGATTTATTCTACTAAACATTTATTCCTAAAAATTAAAAAGGTTCAAATACTTCTATCGTATTAGCTAACTCATGAGTATCATTTTAATTTTTTCGGTGAAAAAACCATTCGTGGGAAAAACATATTTAAGACGGTAGATAATGGTAAAGACCCCTATGAGTCAGTAGGTTAACATAGAGTGTATCAGACAAGTACAAAAGTTAGGGGTATATTTTTTTTAATAGAATGAAAATGTGTAACTTTCCCAATTATTGGAACCATACTTCAGGTGAAAAATGTCTAAATTTTAAACCTTTCACGAGATCTCTTTAATCATACTATATTATAAGTATGAACACTTTTAGGTGAAGTTAGTTTACTAAAATGTCGTTCAAAAACTGAATGACCAAATTACCTTCTAAATTTACTCTCTAAATGACCGTTTTACTTCAGTTTAATTCCCACAATGGGTTGATGAATTAATTCAATTAAAGAAATAAAACAGCTAAATGATTAACTCAAACCATTGAATACAAATGTATGAGGAACCATTATGTTTGTTGACTCTTACAATTCTGAGAAATATTCATAAGTAGATACTAATCTCTCTCAAACATATTGAGATATTCAAACGTCACCGGGACTGATTGAAAAACAACAATACTTTAGGATATTTATAGAAGAAGACTTTGAAAAATTTGTTGCTGTTATCATAGAAGTCACAACTTACACTTTTTCAGAGTTGTGTAAAGAAAATCTATGATGTTTCATTTATATCAGTTACCATATACATGTAGGTGTATAACGCAAAAAATCTCAATTCTCAATGGGTTTAATTTTTCTTTTGATATTTCTTGTGTTTTTTATAGTTCAAATTTTTTATGGAAAAAGGGAAGAAGCAGGTGATGTTGACGGCGAATGAAGTAAACCAAATGCCTGTGTAATATGTGCCGGACAAATCAAAGGTTAGTATTTCTTATTCTCTTTTCTTTTCCTCCTCAAGGTTCAATAGCTTTACTATTTTTCTTTCAAGGAGTTTATTGATATTTTTGCATTTATATGTACTTCCTTTTTTATGATGCAATCTTTCTTTTGTAAGTATAACTTATACTTGCCAAATTTCATTGGTGGTTAATTATAAGTAAATAGGTTCCTTCCTTTCCCCCCTTAAATTATCAATCATGGCTGAAGACTTGTGAAGTGCATTGTTCTTTAGTATATAATAGGGTAGAAGAAATAAATTTACTTTAGTAAGAAAAGCAAACATGAGGTTGCTTTTATGTATATAATAGGGTATATTTTGTGAATAGAAATAGTTGGAGTTCGCAGATGTCACGACCCAAAATCTCACTAGTCGTGATGGCGCCTATCTCAATACTAGGCAAGCCCACAATCTTAATAAACCACCATATTTTTTAAATTTGAAAAAAATAAAATAAAATTCAGCGTAAGAAATCTCACAAATACAAATATAACACTCCCAAAACCCGGTGTCACGGAGTACATAAGCATCTAATATGAATACAATATCTGACTGATAAAAATTACTGTATGAAAGTATAGAACAGTACAATAACTGAAGGAAAGAGAGACAAGGTCAACGGACGCCAGGCAGCTACCTTGATCGTCTCCAACTGGTAACACACTGACGTCTAGCAGCCGCCGTGTCCGAAAGCACCTCGATCTGCACACAAGGTGCAGAGTGTAGTATGAGTACAACCAACTCAATAAGTAACAAGACTAACCTCTGGGCTGAAAGTAGTGACGAGCTCCGCAGGTACAGTCCAGTATAAATAATGGTACAGAAATGTAGGCATGCTTTCCAGCTCAATAGTTAAACTCAGTATAAGTGAAACAGATCAATACTGCATGATATGAGGAATATGGCGTCTCAGTGGAAAGACCTCATGTATTACTGGTCATAAATCATTCAGTCACTCGGAACTGTCTATGGCCAATCCGGCCCAGGGATATTCCATCCCGTATATATATATACACATCGACTGACAGTCAGTCACTCAGTACCGCATAAGGCCAATCCATCCCTAAAAATTTTATCCCCAAATATAATTGATATGGACAAGATCCATGTCTAGGTAAATTCGTCACAATATAAATAAGTAAGGCAAGTTCATGCCCTGAAAAAATCCATCCCGAATATATATAATCATCTACGCTCACTGGGAGCGTGTACAGACTCTGGAGGGGCTCATTCAGCCCAAGCGTGATATAAAGCCTTTATGGACTACTGCAGGCGGGCAGTCCCGATCCGTAAAATAATAAAGCCTATAAGGCCTGCTGCAGGCGGGCAGCCCCGATCCATAAAATAGTAAAGCCTATAAGGCCTGCTGCAGGCGGGCAACCCCGATCCATATAGTAATAATGTATAAAACCATTATGGCCTGCTGCAGGCGGGCAACCCCGATCCATTTAATGATAACATATATAAAGCCAATATGGCTTGCTGCGGCGCGCATCTCGATCCCATAAATATCCTCACAATGGAAGAATATGACTGAGTGTGAAATGTATATTTTTTGAAATAATTAATTCAATAGCAACACGACCCCATGGGTCTCAAAAATATTGGCACATAGCCTAAACACGATCTTTAATAAAAGCCTCAACTCAATTTCTTTAACACGTGAGAAATGTTAAGATAATAACATGATTCTTTAATTTTTACAACTTCACAGAATTTATTCAACTCACAATTTCTATGGTGCACGTCCATACGCTCGTCAACTATCGTATGCGTCACCTCCAAACAGTTTTGTATAACACCAATTCGGGGATTTATATCCTCAGAACCAAGATTAGAAGTGTTACTTACCTCAAACTGTGTAATTCTTTACTCCGCTAGGCCCTTGCCTCGTGAATTGGTCTCCAAACGCCTCGAATCTAGCCACAAATAATTCGATTCTGTCAATAAAAGTTATTGGAATTAATTCCATAAGAAAATACTATTTTTTCAACAAAATCCAAAATTTAGCTCAAAATATTGCCTGTGGGGCCCACGTCTCGGAACCCGACAAAAGTTACAAAATCTGAAATTCCATTCAACCACGAGTATACCCATACTAATTTTACCAAAATCCGACCTCAACCCGACCGTCAAATCTTCAATTTAAACCAAGAGGGTTTTCTAAATTTTCCAACTTAATTCACCCATTAAATGTTAAAAATAATCATGGATTCGGGTAATTTAACCAATATTGAGTTAAGAACACTTACTTCGTTGTTTTCTCTGAAAATCTCCCAAAATTCGTCTCAATCTGAGCTCCAAATCGGCAAAAATGGAGAACTTAAACTCTCTGCCCAGTCATTTGCTCTACGCGATCGCGTAGCACAATTTTCCACTGCCCAGAAAAGACCCTACGCGAGCGCGGCGTCCTTCATGCGAACGCAATGCACAGGATCCCAGCTCTACGCGATTGCAGCAATCTTCACGCGATCGCATAGAGCAAACGCGTGGAACAACTTCCTCTCAAGTTCCCCTATGCGAACGCGGCACTTTCCCACGCTTTCGCATAGCACAGACTTGGCCCAACCTACGCGATCGTCATTGACCTCATGCGATTGCGAAGTACAAAAATCAACACTGCCTCAACAAGCCTATGCGATCGCGAACCTTCTCACGCGATCGCGTAAAAGGAAACGAGTGACAAAAAACCAGCAATTTCAGCAGTTTACCGAGTCCAAATTTCGATCCGTTAAGCATCTGAAACTCACCCGAGGCCCCAGGGACCTCAACTAAATACACCAACAAGTCCTAAAACCTCATACGAACTTAGTTGAAACCTCAAATTACATCCAACAACGCTAAAACCACAAATTGCACACAGATTCAAGCCTAATGAGCTTTGAAATTTCTAAATTCTACAAATGACGCCGAAACCTATAAAATCACGTCTGATTGACCTCAAATTTTGCAAACAAGTCATAAATGACATAATCGAGGTATTTCAATTTTCAAAATTGGATTCCGGCCCCGATATCAAAAAATCAAACCCCGGTCAAACTTCCCAAAAATTTAACTTTTGGCATTTCAAGCCCAATTCCACTACGGACGTCCAAATACTTTTCCGGACACACTCTTAAGTCCAAAATAACCATATGGAGCTATTGGAATCATCAAAATTCAAATCCGAGGTTGATTACATATAAGTCGACATCTGGTCGACTTTTCCAACTTAAGCTTTCCATTATGAGACTAAGTGTCTCAATTCATTCTGAAATCTCTCCGGACCCGAACCAACTAATCTGATAGGTCATAATACAACTATAAAACATAAATAGAGCAGTAAATGGGAGAACGTGGCTGTAATATTCAAAATGACCGGCTGAGTCATTATATTCTCCCCCACTTAAACATACGTTCGTCCTTGAACGTGCCAAGTGTTGTTTCCCAGCCATCAAATCACTATTCCATCTTACCACGCACGTACCCGGGGGTGATCCCACGTCGCCCTATTCTATGTAATTTGTATAGGCCTGACAACACAACATAATTAAAAATTATTACTTCAACCTTAGCCCATAAACCTTGGAATTCAATTTCCAACATTCAAAATTACTTTTCAAGACCTGAATCTCACATCAACACGCTGTATGAGTCTGAACAAGCTGTATCAGGCCATAACCATAGCCCCAGATATAACCACTTAACATACTACACAACTCGCATGCTCGCAGCACCATTTTCGTTCACATTAACTACTCCAAAGTAACCCGGTAATAGTATTAAACCCCATATCAAACAAACCTTCGTTCTAAAACTTTCGCACACTGCTGATAATGAAAAAAACATGCGAAATCACATAACATCTTATCAGATCGACAAGTCATGGAGCTCTCCCGCCCCAACCAGAACTATAATCACTTTCTAAGCCGACTTTTAATATTATCCTCCCAATATACCGTAATCAAACCTGATAGTCCAATGATCTTATTTTATTAAACACAACTATCTCGTTGACATGCCACACAAATACATCTCAATCCACAACTGCGCAACCTTGTACCCAAAATGGAAGATGTCTCAAAGTAGAGAACAGTATTGTAAGTTCAACAAGCACCACCACAACTGTAATGCTATAAGCTCATTATATATAGTAGAAACAAGACACATAAATTTAATAACAGTAACCAGCTCTTCTAGAGCTCACATTAATATCTGGACCCGCACGGATAACTCACGTGCTATAGTATCAATATTTGGACCCGCACGGACAACTCACGTGCTATAGTATCTGGACCCGCACGGACAACTCATGTGCCACTAACATAATCCGCCTGGAATGATCACATGCCTCTAATCTAAGCATATCATACATGAGTAATCAAATAAGTACACATGAACCATCGTAACTGATCACAACTCCAGCACTCGCATGGCTATCACATCTTTCAGGCACAATCATCCCACTAGGAATACTTTCAAAATTCTTCCGTGCCACATAACAATAATTTGAATATCAGCAGTCTATCAACCAGGTCAGTACCGCAATACCAATGAACATTCGTAAATCAAAACACAATGCCCTTTTGAATTGTGCAACCTTCTCAGGGATTACCGGGTAATTATAACATTCATCTAAATATATAACACTGACCATTCTGTCCAGGATTCGTGACCTTCCCTTCAAGAATGAACTGCCACCTTGTACATGTAAATCTTAATTTCGCACACCACACCACATCTATCATGCCATCATGTGACAAGCACAGGAATCTCATTATCAATCTTGAGTTACTAGCAATTTACATGCCCAGTTAGTTAGAAACCTTCCTCTTGCTTCCTTACAGAAGGAAATCACAATACACAACACGTTTCCCACACCGGTAGAAAATATTCGGTTCAAACCATGGTAGAAACCATTAAGAACACTTTAAAATCCATTTGCACCTAATCAAGCTATCAGAACTAATTTCCTCTAACTTGTCCAAGCCAAGCAGGTCACCAAAACATCTGTAAAGCCTCCACATCATTATTACCCAAAAGAACAGAGCATGCCATTACCATACTGCTCTAGCCTACTATCCAGTTGTCCTATTTACTTCGAGTTTCTTCTGAATTATCCTCAAGTTGATACTTCTCCTTGTCAGAACTCCACGATCCTTACCCAAAGCTCACTACAAGACATCCTAACATAAAATCGCATCGCCCTAATGCCCATAAGTTACTGTATTCTTCTTAAGCACCCCCCATAAGTACCACAAACCAAACGTTCACTCTGAAACTATCCTATGTGAATTTTAAAATTATTCTTTTACCCTTCTTATACTGGAATGTAGAATCCATAGTCATACAGAATTATCATAAATCCGGTGCCATTAAACATAAACCACAGATTCTATCCATAAATTAATCCAATTTTTTTTTCAGTTGCTGTATATAAATTTTGAATAAGTTAGAACCCTTTGAAAAGTCATCCACTCTGCTCAAATCTAAATTGCTCCGCCCCAAACGGGCCGCAAGATACAAGCCCCATTAGCACAACAGTCCTCAAAGAAGCAACCCTGCCTTAACACGACCAATCAAATTCATACTTCATGTGCATTTCAAAATAACAATTTAATCTCTTCATGATTTTTCATAAAGGGTAATATAACCCGCATTCAAGAAATTTTCTTACTCGAGTCGTCCCCGACCTCAACCTCTGTAAGTCATAATTAATCAACAAGTATGACTCAGACCAAAACCAATACCGTACAAAATCGTGCAATCAAATCATAGATAACAGACTCCGCCACTTGGTTCAAAGCCACATAACAAAATATCTGATAACTCACCATACGCAAAATAACATCTAAATTGACCATACCAAGCAATGAAAGATCAACTCTGGTCTCTAGTCCCCCAATAATTTCCACACACAACCGATGCACACGGTCCAGAATTACAATATCGCCCACCGACGTAGATACATGAACAGGTGAAGTTAAGGACTCAGGGGGCATATCCAGAAAATAAACAAAATTATGATGGAACATACGAATTTGTGGAACTAGGGTCAAATAATATAGATGCCTCCCCGTGGCACACTGAGACAATACCTGTGATCACTGCATCTAAAGCAACAACATCTAGTATGGCAGGAAAAGTATAAAATCGGTCCTGATCGCCACCTGATCGTCCTCCCCCTCTTGAGCGACCCCTAGCTGACTAATCCCCACCTCGAGCTGGCTGGGAGGGTGGTGGAATAACTAGTGCAGAAGTCATAGTCTGACTCCTCTGCTGAACTGGACCTCGCGTAAGGTGGGGATAATAAGGATGACCCCTGTTGTGGTAGGACTACCCTCCAGAAGGTACCCCACAAGAATTGCCCGAACCTAGAGGCCTCTTGGCATCCCTCTAACCACGCTCCTGGCTACGAACCACCTCTATCTGCCTAGCAATGTCAACCACCTCGTCAAAAGTGGCACCAGATACTCTCTCCCTAGTCATAAGAAACCGCAACTGATACGTGAGGCTATCAATGAACCTCCTAATCCTCTCCCTATCAGTGGGAACTAACCAACCTGCGTGACGAGTCAACTCATAAAATCTCATCTCGTATTGCGTCACAGACATGCCATCCTGATGTAACCGCTCAAACTATCTGCGCAGCTCCTCTCTGCGAGACTGCGGCACAAACTTCTCCAAAAAGAGGACGGGGAACTCATGTCATGTAAGTGGTACTGCACCAATCGGCCTGCGCCTCACATAAGCCTCCCATTATCTGAAGGCAGCCCCAGAAAACTGAAAAGTAGTGAACGAGACACCACAAGTCTCTAGAATACCCGCTGTACTACCTGATTTGGAGTAATATATATTTTGCAAATTCCTTTTTTTTTTCCAGTTTTTATAGAATATATATTTTTCAGTTTTTAAAATATTTTTAAATTTTTTTTTCAGTTTAAACAAAACAATACTTTAAAAAAACTGAAAAGACTTAAAAATATATATTTAGCAATTTTGTTTTTCTTTTTTTTTCCAGTTTTTACAAAAAAAAATTCCAGTTTTTACAAAATATATGCTTTAAAAAAACTGAATTTTAAAACGGGTCGGGTGATGGATTTTTAAAAACGGATCGGATAAAAAAATAAAATGGGTCATTTTCATCTGATGCTGACACGTGGCACTCCATCCAAAATAAGGGTATATTTGTTCCAAAGTATGACGGGAAGGGTATATATAGCCCAATAGTATAACGAGGGGTATTCTTAGACCATTTGCGAAAGTACAGGGGTATATTTGGCCTTTTGCCGTATTGAGTTAAGAACACTTACCCCGTTGTTTTCTCTGAAAATCTCCAAAATATCGTCTCAATCCGAGCTCCAAATCAGCAAAACCCATTTTCAGAACTTAAACTCTCTGGCCAGTCATTTGCTCTACGCGATCGCGGACAAACATACGCTATCGCGAAGCACAATTCTTCACTGCCAAGAAAAGACCCTACGTGATCTCGGTGTCCTTCACGTGATCGCGATGCACAGGATCCCACCCCTACGCGATCGTAACCCTCTTCACGCGATCGCATAGAGCAAACGCATGGCTTAGCTTCTTCTCAAGTTCCCCTATACGAACGCGGCACTTCCCACGCGTTCGTGTAGCACAGGCTGGCCCAACCTATGCGATCATCGTTGACCTCATGCGATCGCGAAGAACAAAAATTAATACTGCCTCAACAAGCCTACGCAATCGCGGGTGCCTTTACGCGATCACATAGAACAAATCTCACCTTTGCCCAAACAAGCCTATGCGATCGCGGACCTTCTCATGCGATCGCATAGAAGGAAACCAGTGACAAAAAACCAGCATTTTCAGCAGATTACCAAGTCCAAATTTCGATCCGTTAAGTATTCGAAACTCACCCGAGACCCCCGGGACCTCAACTAAATATACCAACAAGTCCTAAAACCTCATACAAACTTAGTTAAAACCTCAAATTACATCCAACAACGCTAAAACCACAAATTGCATACGGATTCAAGCCTAATGAACTTTGAATTTCTAAATTCTACAAATGACGCCGAAACCTATCAAATCACATCCGATTGACCTCAAATTTTGCACACAAGTAAATGACATAACAGAGGTATTTCAATTTTCAGAATTGAATTCCGACTCCGATATCAAAAAGTCAACCCCCGGTCAAACTTTCCAAAAATTTAACTTTAGGCATTTCATGCCTAATTCCACTACGGACCTCCAAATAATTTTTCGTACACGCTCCTAAGTCTAAAATCACCATACGGAGCTATTGGAATCATCATAATTCAAATCTGAGGTCGTTTACACATAAGTCGACATCCGGTCGACTCTTCCAACTTAAGCTTTCCATTATGAGACTAAGTGTCTCAATTCATTCCGAAATCTCTCCGGACCCGAACCAACTAATTTGATAGGTCATAAAACAGATATAAAGTATAAATGGAGCAATAAATGAGGAAACGGGGCTGTAATACTCAAAACGACCGGTTGGGTCGCTACAGTATATATATACTTTGCTCTACAGTTTCTATCCTCCTCCAACTTTTTCTTTCCTCCCAAAAAAGAAAAAAGAAATCAGTCTGAGGAGGAGAGAGCACAAGGAAAAAGTACTACTTGAATTTCACGCCAAAATTTCTACGAGCTCAGCCTATGATATGAGGTATGGTTGAATGAGTGCCAAGATTCACAAAAACTCAGAGAAGTCAACCTGTAAACATTCTTTGCTAATTGGACTAGTCTTTTAGTTTGTGTTAATGTAATATCGATTAATGTAGAATGTATGGTATAAGGAAGCAAGTTTTCATCTTTGAGAAATGGAATAATTTCGAATAACATACATTAAATAGAGTATTAGGTAATTGGGGTTTTGGACATATGCATAACTTTATTATTCCATGTAAATATATGATTTGAAAATTGAAATGCAAGAATATAATTTACAAGAAATAAGATCTACGAAGAAACAATTTATCATTCTTGGGAGATCGAAGAGGCTTCCCATGTTTGAGCTTGTATTTTTTTCCACAAAATCTATTTTATACATTAAATACATATTTTAACTTTTATCGTGTTTGTATTGAACGATATGGATGCACGTGCGATGCACGTGTCCAGAAACTAGTTATATTAAAAGCACGAAGGTCCTTAGCGAAATGTCGTTCGCCTTTTTTACCCTTTAAAAATAGATTTCACACTAGACAAAATCGTTATTTAATTATTTCTCTAACATTTAGAGTTTTGAAATCAACTAAAATCTTTCTTATTAAATTTTTCCTTATTTGAATTATATAGAAAGTTCAAATATTTAGGAAAATAAAATCAATCAATATTTTACCTTATTTAAATTCTTAACTTATATGAACTAGGTAAGTAACGTAACTATTATAATACCTTCCCTACTACTTATTCTAACACTTAAAACCCTAGGCACGAAGAGAAATCGGCAATATTTCTGATGTTCTTTAACTTATGGCAGATTAATAAAAGTTCATCGTGTGATGAATTGTATATTGCTTTTTATGTTGAGTAATGAAAATTAAAAGTCATCTTAAATTCACTTTCTCTTTATTGATCTTCTTGAAAGGTGGTGAACTCCTTCTTTTCTTTTCTTTTTTTTATGTGCTTATTATGTTAGGATGAATTTATTATGATATGATTTGCTTTTGCGCAGGAAATAAATTATGAAATCTTGGATCATAGATAAAAACAGGAAAAACTATGGTCTGTGGAGCTATTTTAGACCTCATCAAGATAATGTTGTAGTAACACCATGAAATACTACACAAGCTTCGATTTCTTTAATAGTCTTTAGTCAATAAAGAATTATAGTTCTACTCTATTTTATTCGTGTGAATATAATATCATTGCTTTATTATACATATGTGCTTGATTTGATAGTTGAAAGAATTAACTAAATCAACTTATTTTGCAATGGTGTATGTTTTAATTTGATTATTTGACTCGTTGATATATCCTTGTTTGAAATTTTGATTCAAATAAGTTATGTAAAATTTTATATTAAAGTCTCCTTGTTTATTTTCAATTTAGTGAACATAATATGTATTCTTTGATAATGTTTGTAGTATTTTTCTCAAATAAAAATTATGAAGTCTTAAATTTTATTTTTGATATTGTTCGGTTTCTCTTTATCTTTTTAGATTTTCCAAGTTTCTAATCTTTTTTTCTATCTCGAATCATAGGGCTTACGATGAATTATCGTGATGGGTATATAAATTGTAGCTTGAGACGGCATTATGTTGTTGGAGATGGTGAAAATCAATTTTGATTGGACACAACTTCTTTCATGTTTTTTCATTTGCTTACATATAAGCACCATAACACTTTTATTTCTCATAATCTTTGTTTGGTTGAATTGGTTGAAAGAACGAATGCAAATTTCATGATTTTACTCCTTTTATGATGCTATTAATAATTTTTTTAGAATTCATTTCTTATAAATAAATGTCACGATCCAAAATTTCACCACAGGCGTCGTGATGGCACTTAGTCTGTAAGACTAGGTAAGCCGATTATAATTATAATTCAAGCTATTTATTTTTAAAACATATAATTTTATACAAGTGTCGAAACCAAAAGCGGAAATAAATATAAAAAACTCCCAAGACTGGTAATACTTGTAACGACCTGACTTGCCATTTTAAGAATTAACGCCTCGTTCAGTGACTTAAGGTCTCGAGCAGCTTCGCAATATGTATTATGACCCACGGGTGTGGTCGAGTTTCATTCTCGGGAGATTCGAAAGTAAATTAAAAGAACAATTCTTATTTAGAAGTTTAAATGGAAAGAGTTAACCGGAGAGTTAACTTTTGAGTAAACAACTCCGGAATAGAATTTTGATGATGTCAATAGCTGCGTATGGTAATTTCGGACTTCGACGTATGTCCGGATTCGGATTTGGAAGTCCATAGGACAATTCGACGCATTTTGGCAAAAGTTGAAAAAAATAGAAGATTTTTGGAAAATCCTACCGAAGGGTAAATTTTTGATAAGGAGATCGGATTTCGATTCCGAAAATGAGAATAGCTCCATTACGTCAATTATGACTTGTGTGCAAAATTTGAAGTCATTCCGGATAGATTTGATACGTTTCGGCGCAAAATATAGAAGTTAAAAGATTTGAAAACTTATAATTCGATTCGATGCGTGATTCATAATTTCGGCGTTGTTTGACATGATTTGAAGTCTCGACTAAGTTTGTATTGTATTTTGTGACATGTTGGTATAATAGGTTGAGGTCCTGGGGGTCTCGGGCGAGTTTCGGATGGTTAAACAGACCAAAATTGGACTTGAAAGAACGGTTGGAAATCTGCCACTGGTGTCATCGCATCTGCGATGAAATTGATCGCAGATGCGAGATTGAGGTCGCAGAAGCGAAAGGAGCAGGCCTGGGCATTGGTCGCAAATGCGAAAATTATCCCGCACCTGCGTGTCACGACCCAAAATCCAATTAAAGGATGTGATGGCGCGGGACACCACTGCCAGACAAGCTAACCATAATCAATTAACTTAATTACTTATTTTAGTATTTTTGAAATAAAAATTTCTTCAATGAAATTGTAAAGATAAAACTCATAGAGTAAATGATAATTTTTTTTTTGCAGCTAAATTTCTAAACAATTCGTAACCATTCACAAAACCCGGTGTCACACGTGCGTGAGCATTTACTAGGGAATTAAAAATAAAATACAGCATCTGTCCAGAATACAAATTAGACAAGAAAATATAATAACTCTGAAGGAGACTCTGTTAGCTGCGGATCGTAATATAGAATGCAACTCACCTATGTCCCCACAATTATTAACCACACTTCTGCGCCCACAAGGCCACTATACATATATGTACCTGTACAATAAAATGTGCAGCAAGTGCAGTATGAGTACTAAAACAATGTGTACCCAGTAAGTATAAGCCTAATCTCGAAGTGGTAGAGACGAGATAACCGACTTCGATACTCACTATGGGTCAATAATAATAATTGAAATAACTTGTAATTATTCAAATCAGCATGGTTCACAGAGTTAACAATAATTTTATTCATTTAGTAGAAATAATAACAATCCTTCAAATGCAATAATTTTTCCAATTTATTTATTTAAATCATGCAATTTCAATAAAACTTCCAATTTATCAAATAGCTTTACAAGCTGCAATTCAATTTCAATAAATTTTCAATTTATCAATTAAATCTCATTTACAAGAATAACAATTAATTTCTTAACAAGCAAGAATAATAATTCATTAAATTCCAAGGATTTTTCAATTAGCTTCGCAAACTGAAATAAATTAATAAAGTATCGTGTAATTATTATTATTAAGCACGATTTCTGCCGAGGACGTACGACCCGATCCAGAGTGTCGTGTACACTGTCGAGGGACGTGCGACACGATCCATAGATGCATCTATCCTGCCGAGGCGTTCGGCCCGCTGCACAAGAAAGGAGGACATTTTCTTATGTACCTCCGAAAGGAGAGTATATTTATTATAGGATAAATTCGGGAGGAAGAACAATTTCTCTTAATAATTAATTAATTTAAACAATAAATCAAGTATATGAGATTTTCATCCTTTAATATTTTGATCTAACAATTCACAATATATGTATATATCAAATAATATTAATTAAACAAAGAATACAATTTACACAAGTAATTCATACTTTGAGTCCTAAACTACCCGGACTTTAGCATTAATAGTAGCTACGCACGGACTCTCGTCACCTCGTGTGTACGTAGCCCCCGCAATTAGCAATAATTATTCAATTTAATCCCTATGGGGTAATTTTCCCATCACAAGATTAGACAAGAGACTTACCTCGTCTTGCTCCAATTTAATCCACTATAAGGCCTTTTCCACGATTATCCAACTCTGTCTGGCTCGAATCTAGCCAAAAATAATCGATACAATCACTAAAAATTATAGGAATCAATTCTATAAGAAAATACTATATTTTTAATAAAAATTTCGAAATTAATTAAAAATTCGTCTGTGGGACCCACATCTCGAAATCTGGCGAAAGTTACGAAATATGAACATCCACTCAACCACGAGTTTACCCATACTAAAATCACTAAATTCCGACAAACAATTAGGCCCTCAAATCTATCCAAGAGGGTTTTTAAACTTTTCCAACTCAATTCACCAATTAAATGATAAAAATAGTGATGGATTCGGATAATTTAACCAATATTGAGTTAAGAACACTTACCCTATTGTTTTCTCTGAAAATCTCTCAAAAATCGCCTAAATCCGAGCTCCAAATCGTTAAAAATGGAAAATGGTTTTCAGAACTTAAACTCTCTGCCCAGTGATTTCTTCTACGCGATCGCGAACTTCCTCACGCGATCGCGTAGCACAAATTTTACTGCCCAAACATTAACCCTACGTGATCGCGGAAAGTCCCACGCAATCGCGAAGCACAGTCTCCGCAAGCCTACGCGATCGCGAGCCTCCTCACGCGATCGCGAAGCATTAAGCGCGTGGCCCAGTCCTCCCCAGTTTTCCCTTACGCGATCGCAAACAACCACATGCGATCGCGATGCACAAGCTGGCCTTACCTACGTGATCTCAAACGTGCCCACACGATCGCATAGAACGAATTTCCAGCTGCCCAAAATAATCCTATGCGATCGCAACCCCATTCACGCGATCGCATAGAACAAATCCACCTTTGTCCAAATTACTCTACGCGATCGTAGACCAACTTACGCGATCGCATATAAGGAAATCAGAAGAAAATACCAGTAGTTATCAATAGTGTTCCAAAGGCCAAAAGTGGTCCGTTAGTCGTCCGAAACTCACCCGAACCCCTCAGGACCTCAACCAATTATACCAATAAGTCCCAAAACATCATACGAACTTAGTCGAACCCTCAAATCACATCAAACAACCCTAAAACCACGAATCATCCCCCAATTCAAACTTAACGAAACTTAAGATTTCCAATTTCTACATTAGGTACCGAAACCTATCAAATCAAGTCCGATTGACCTCAAATTTTGCACACAAGTCATAAATGACATAACGGAGCTATAAAAAATTTTAGAACTAGATTCCGACTCCGATATCAAAAAGTCAACTCCTCGGTCAAACTTCCAAACTTAAATTCCTATTTTAACCATTTCAAGCCTAATTTAACTACGGACTTCCAAATAAAATTCTGAACACGCTCCTAAGTCCAAAATCACCATACGAAGCTATTGGAATCGTCAAAATTCTATTTCGGGGTTATTTTTTCAAAATGTTGACCGAAGTCAAAATTAGCACTTTAAGGCCAACTTAAGGAACCAAGTGTTCCGGTTTCAACCCAAACACTTTCAAATCCCGAACCAACCATTCTCGCAAGTCATAAATCATTAAAAGCACATACGTGAAGTTTTATTTAGGGGAACGGGGTTCTAACAGTCAAAACGATCGATTGGGTCGTTACATTCTCTCCCACTTAAATATACGTTCGTCCTCGAACGTGCTAAGGACTATTCCGGAGTTGTCCAAAATCACAGTTTAACACTTCGAGCACCTACCCGTGCTACCACACCCAATTGAGCACATTAGCTTGAGCCAATCTGAAGATTCTCCCCTTTATTTAGGCAATTAAGCCTTAGAGCCCAATTCTAACATTCAGAATTCTCCACCATGCTTGTTTCCAACCTACGAACATTGTATCAATCACTACACGATGCACCAATACAGGGTTGCATACCTTGGTTGAATTTAGATCATGCACCGCACCATTCACATGATCATAATATCATCCTCCGATAACAATAGCCGAAAATTCCACGAATCTGATGTTCACAACACACCTCATGATACCTATAATTCCTGTTCCAACTCTTGAACTGCTTCCACGATGGAAGAAATGTATATAAATTCATAACCAACTGTTGAGTCAACAAATTATTGAGTTTCTCTTTCTGACAAGAACCATTACCTCATTATGGACCAAATAATGGTATTTGCTCTTTATTATACTTCATATAATCCGATCGTATTGATCCCAGATCCAATAATCTCATCTCACTTAGTATAAGCTGCCTAGGCAATAAGCCACCTCAGACATGACAAAAAGTCTCATATGACGCAACAATGAGCTAATAAGCTACGGACTCGATTGCGATACATAAGGAAAACAGACTATGGAAAAGATTACTCAACCCACATGACTAATTAAACAACTGAAAAGGTGTCATGAACCTTCCTCAGAAAAATGGAACACAAAAACACACAAAATAGAATATAGGGAACTGTTCTCAACATTACACTGTTGCGGCATGCAACCCGATCCTCCCAAAAGAATATATATATATAAAAAAATACTTACCGAGCTAGAATGCTCATTACTTATAAAATATCCGAACATCGGACACAAGCACGCTAAGTGCATAATACCATCCTTGGAAGGACCGACAATGCCATATGCTACAAAACTCAAGCACAACTAAGGTGCGATATATGATCTGAATCTCGAGAGCCATCCTGCTCACATAACACCATCGCTACGCGGAACCTCAACACATAAGAAATTTATCACGCCGTTTCATAACTCACACGGCACAATATAGTATTACATGAAATAACCGACGACAAAACAACATCCAATGTCCGAATAATCCTCCATAAGGAGCGCTATGCTAAATGAACACATCCGGCCTGATATAGAGCCTGTATTCATATTTAAATCCATCCACAGACCTCTAGCCGATTCTGATCGCACCGTACTAGGCTAATAACCTTTCAAGGATCCATAATAACCCTTTTCCCCATAACTCACAAGAATAGCCATCATAATCGGAACAAACTTTCACAGTCCACAACCAAATGAACCGAGCACCCTCCAGGCATAAATTCTCAAATCAGCGATATGACCACAATCTTTATACTTGGTTTCAATATTCACTCAATCAAGTGACTACATGTCACTCTTACACAATCTTTCCGTGAGACACGCTCCCACGACCTTCCACACCAGGTAACAAGTCTGCACATCCATGCTACCGGTTATACTAATATTGTAAAGCATATCAAGAATCCACAAATCAATACACAAGGCCTCTTACACCTGACATCGACCTTAGATGATGCCAAAAACAATACCATCTTACTTTAAACATCTAAATCCCTTTCCTGCTCATCCAAGCTCATGACATCCTTGTCAACATTGCACTTACCCACGCCAATGCGAAGGAGTACAAGAATTCCATCATAACTCCCGAACCACTAATAGGGTAAATACTTCATCATATAGAAACCATCTTCTTAACTCATTTCAAGAGAACCATTGCAACACGTGACTGAATTCCCATATCCATAGAAAATACCGGCCTCAAGTAGTGGTCTAAACCACCATAACTCTTCTGGGATCCCTCTACACATAACATGTCATAATACTTGAATTTCTCCCAATAAAATCAATTACGGCGGCCGTCAAGCCTCGCACGTACCGCCACAAATCACACGCATAATTCAATGCGCTGAAGGAACTGATCATTGCCACCATCGTGCCGATTCAACCATTGTTAGCCGATCCGTCTTTTCTCAATTTACTCTCAACTTGCCTTAGAAATAATAATAGCTCCATTCATTACATCATGAACTCAAATCCTCACTCATCCCAAGTGACCTTATTTCACGAGACCACGCTATTTCAAAACCCACTAATTATCTCATATCCCTCCTTGTGCGCACTTTAACATCTTCAATTGGTACGCTCATTCTGATACTTCTTTTATGAATTCGAAGTTATTTTCTTCCGTTTCTCTATTGATATACCACAACCTGAAGATAACGTAGAGTATTCCAAGTCCCGTTTCATAATCTGTTGCAAAAGCTCGATACTCAACCATACTATAGACTCGAGATCCTTAGACACCACACTTTAAATTTTTGAATCCATTAGGACAGTTATTGAGAGTCACGTGCTCTGACTTGTTCCCAAACATGATCAATTCCAAGTCCCTGCTAGCACATGGACACTTTATCAAGGAAACATACGACTATTTTACTTTCCTGTGCATTACATCTACACGAAGCATAAACTCTGAGTCTTCCAAAAACCTGAATATGAATTGATAAGGCCAAATATGGCACACATTCTCCAAATACTTTGCTCAAATCACCACTGATGTTTTCTTTCCTTAGTTGCAATGACCCACCAATACACCGATAACCAGAAATCGCAAAAGTTGACACTACGCAATCCAATCATAGACGGTGGGGCTCTCCCACTTAGCTTGAAGCTATAATTACAAAATTGTTGGAATCCACTGAGATTCTTTATTCATTGTTGACATGATCCTGCACACGCAACTCGCCAAATTTTCTCGAAATCCTTTTATTAACCTTTAATAAATACTCCGAACCACTAGCCACATTTACATATTAATTTCTTACCGGAAGCTTTGTCAACACCACGCGATCGCTAACATGCTTACAGGAGATAACCCACATGTGGAAATTACATGCTGACATATTCCAACGTCGCTGCACTGGGTACAATTACTACGAAATCAGTAGATCATCCTGAGTCCGAGCTCATTCACTAGCTACACCAGTCGATTAACTCCTCATGGATGTCAACTAGAGGTGCGATAACACATTCTAATCCAAAGTCATATTGTATCCTTCTTCATATCAAGCAACTCTCTCCTGTCACACCAAATCTTCCTCAATATAGCAACCAATATTCCAAATTAAGCCTGTAGACATAGTCACTGTCCACCATGAATCCCAAATCACTTCAAACTTTCCTCAAGCCGTGTAGTCATCCTACTACGTAACCCATCTGCTACTTTGCCACTCTCCCACTTTGGTCAAACCCTTCTCCTTTAAGCAACTACTCGACTTCTATTTTCTTACACTTGGCCTTTCCGGAACCTAACCACCGCAAGGCACCTTCCACATGTCCTTCCTCATCCTTCGCTGCCCAGTTGTTGCCTTAACTCAAAATCCGTCTCTGTAGCACTTGAACTAATAGCTCGTTACCAGCTTTAAACCTTCTGACGATCATCCTTCTCGAGACATCAATACTAGGAACGCTGCTTCGATCCTGAATCACTGCACACCGCGATCTCTAACGACTGATTTCCCTATACCAATTCCTAACACCCCGTCGTGAAGGCGAGTTGAAGAAAACCATAACACCGGCGAACCTTAACGCATTTTACAAGGCGATGACACCATATCGAAATTGAGAATTCTACCACACTTGAAAATATCAAGCTTCGTTACTCCATCAACCCCAAACCTGAACTTTCATAGTGCGATTGCCTTTTCTCCGTTGGAATTTAAACATGGAACCTCTGAATCATGTACCGAGAAAACCTTCTTTCAAGTCGTTTACTGCCCTGACACATAGACGGGCATTTTACCATTTCATAAACACTATGCGATAACAACACACGAATTGTCGCAACAATCAATGCCAAATTTCAAAACCTTAGGTGGTACTGATACTTAACTTGAAACGACAGAGCGTCCTTCCACAAGGCGACTACAATAGCCCAATTAATTACACAGGGAGAAGCATCCCGCACTATATCTGTAGTACCATTAAAACTTTTTCTCGATCCCCAATTTATAACAAGAGCATTTCACGTTGCATAAGATTGAATAGGAAGGAAATATAGGCATAAGCCTAAAAGGAATCGAATCACACGATGAGTAATCAAGAAGGGAAGTATTCCTAACAGCCCTGTAGCCTCTCAAAGATAAGCACAGACGTCTCCACACCGATCTGCAAGACTCTACTACCTCAAACCGTGTAATTCTTTACCCCGCTAAGCCCTTGCTTCGTGAATTAGTCTCCAAAGCCTTGAATCTAGCCACAAATAATTTGATTCTGTCAATAAAATTTATTGGAATTAATTCCATAAAAAATATTAATTTTCCAACAAAATCCGAAATTTAGCTCAAAATATCGCCCGTGGGTCCCACGTCTTGGAACCCAACAAAATTTATAAAATCCAAAAGCTCATTCAACCACGAGTCTACCCATACCAATTTTACCAAAATCCGACCTCAACTCGACCCTCGAATCATCAATTTAAACCAAGAGGGTTTTCTAAATTGTCCAATTTAATTCACCCATTAAATATTAAAAACAACCATGGATTCGGGTAATTTAACCAATATTGAGTTAAGAATATTTACCCCATTATTTTCTCTGAAAATCTCCCAAAAATCGTCTCAATCCGAGCTCCAAATCGACAAAAATGTCCCATTTTCAGAACTTAAACTCTTTGCCCAGTCATTTGCTCTACGCGATCGCGGACAAACATACGCGATCGCGAAGCACAATTTTTCACTGCCAAGAAAAGACCCTACGCGATCGTCGTGTCTTTCACGTGATCGCGATGTACAGGATCCCACTCCTACGCGATCGCAACCCTCTTCACGCGATCGCATAGAGCAAACGCATGGCTCAGCTTCCTCTCAAGTTCCCCTATGCGAACGCGGCACTTCCCATGTGTTCGCGTAGCGCAGACTGGCCCAACTTACGCGATCGTCGCTGACCGCACGCGATCGTGAAGAACAAAAATCAATACTGCCTCAACAAGCCTACGCAATCGCGGGTGCCTTTATGCGATCACATAGAACAAATCTCACCTCTACCCAAACAAGCCTATGCGATCGCGGACCTTCTCATGCGATTGCATAGAAGTAAACCAGTGACAGAAAACTAGCATTTTCAGCAGTTTACCAAGTCCAAATTTCAATCCGTTAAGCATCCGAAACACACCCGAGGCCCCCGGGACCTCAACTAAATACACCAACAAGTCCTAAAACCTCATACGAACTTAGTTGAAACCTCAAATTACATCCAACAACGCTAAAACCACAAATTGCACACTGATTCAAGCCTAATGAACTTTGAATTTCCAAATTCTACAAATGACGCCAAAACCTATCAAATCACATCCGATTGACCTCAAATTTTGCACACAAGTCATAAATGACACAACAGAGGTATTTCAATTTTCAGAATTGGATACCGACTCCGATATCAAAAAGTCAACCCCCGGTCAAACTTCCCAAAAATTTAACTTTAGGCATTTCAAGACTAATTCCACTACGGACCTCCAAATAATTTTCCAGACACGCTCCTAAGTCCAAAATCACTATACGGAGCTATTGGAATCATCAGAATTCAAATCCGAGGTCGTTTACACATAAGTCGATATCCGGTCGACTCTTCCAACTTAAGCTTTCCATTATGAAATCAAGTATCTCAATTCATTCCGAAATCTCTCCGGACCCGAACCAACTAATCCGATAGGTCATAATATAGCTATAAATTATAAATGGAGCAATAAATGAGGGAACAAGGCTGTAATACTCAAAACGATCGGTCGAGTCGTTACAGTAGATATATACTTTGCTCTACAGTTTCTATCCTCCAACTTTTTCTTGCCTCCCAAAAAAGAAAAAAGAAATCAGTTTGAGGAGGAGAGCACAAGCAAAAAGTACTACTTGAATTTCACGTCAAAATTTCTACGAGCTCAGCCTATGATATGAGGTATGGTTGTATGAGTGCCAAGATTCACAAAAACTCAGAGAAGTCAACCTGTAAACATTCTTTGCTAATTGGACTAGGCTTTTAGTTTGTGTTAATGTAATATCGATCAATGTAGAATGTATGGTATAAGAAAGCTAGTTTACATATTTGAGAAATGGAATAATTTCGAATAACATGCATTAAATAGAGTATTAGGTAATTGGGGTTTTGGACATATGCATAACTTTATTATTCCATGTAAATATATGATTTGAAAATTGAAATGCAAGAATATAATTTACAAGAAATAAGATCTACGAAGAAACAATTTATCATTCTTGGGAGATCGAATAGGCTTTCCATGTAACATGAGCATGTATTTTTTTCCACAAAATCTATTTTATACATTAAATACATATTTTAACTTTTATCGTGTTTGTATTGAACGATATGGATGCACGTGCGATGCACGTATCCAGAAACTAGTTATATTAAAAGCACGAAGACCTTTAGCGAAATGTCGTTCGCCTTTTTTATCCTTTAAAAATAGATTTCACACTAGACAAAATCGTCATTTAATTATTTCTCTAACATTTAGAGTTTTGAAATCAACTTAAATCTTTCTTATTAAATTTTTCCTTATTTAAATTATATAGAAAGTTCAAATATTTAGGAAAATAAAATCAATCAATATTTTACCTTATTTAAATTCTTAACTTATATGAACTAGGTAAGTAACGTAACTATTATAATACCTTGCCTACTACTTATTCTAACACTTAAAAACCTAGGCACGAAGAGAAATCGGTAATATTTCTTCCGTTCTTTAACTTATGGCATATTAATAAAAATTCATCGTGTGATGAATTGTATATTGCTTTTTATGTTGAGTAATGAAAATTAGAAGTCATCTTAAATTCACTTTCTCTTTATTGGTCTTCTTAAAAGGTGGTGAACTCCTTCTTTTCTTTTATTTTTTTATGTGCTTATTATGTTAGGATGAATTTATATTATGATATGATTTGCTTTTGCGCAAGATATAAATTATGAAATCTTGCATCATAGATAAAAACAGAAAAAACTATGGTCTGTGGAACTATTTTAGACCTGATCAAGATTAATGTTGTAGTAACACCATGAAATACTACACAAGCTTCGATTTCTTTAATAGTCTTTAGCCAATAAGGAATTATAGTTCTACTCTATTTTATTCGTGTGAATATAATATCATTGCTTTATTATTTATATGTGCTGGATGAGATAGTTGAAAGAATTAACTAAATCAACTTATTTTGCAATGGTGTATGTTTTAATTTGATTATTTGACTCGTTGATATCTCCTTGTTTGAAATTTTGATTCAAATAAGTTATGTAAAATTTTGATATTAAAGTCTCCTTGTTTATTTTCAATTTAGTGAACATAATATGTATTCTTTGATAATGTTTGTAGTAGTTTTCTCAAATAAAAATTACGAAATCTTAAATTTTATTTTTGATATTGTTCGGTCTCTCTTTATCTTTTTAGATTTTTCAAGTTTCTAATCTTTTTTTCTATCTCGAATCATAGGGCTTACGTTGAATTATCGTGATGGGTATATAAACTGTAGCTTGAGACGGCATTATGTTGTTGGAGATGGTGAAAATCAATTTTGATTGGACATAACTTCTTTCATGTTTTTTCATTTGCTTACATATAAGCACCATAGCACTTTTATTTCTCATAATCTTTGTTTGAGTTAATAAAATATGTCATTGGCTTCGTTATGAACTTTTTCTTTCTACATTTGAAAACAAGTAACAAGCGTTAAAAAAACAAATTCTTAAATGTCAAATGTTACAAGAAATCAAAATTTTAATGGAATTTAAATAGTCCAACGTTGAAGCTATTAGAAATTCAATAAGATTTAGACTTAGAATATGCCTATTTTTTAGTTGAAATATTTTTTCTCCATAAAAATATTTTAAGAAATACAAACAATTATTTTTTTTGAGTCTAACACGGACATAAAGTTCGAACTTAAATGACGCTAATTATAAATACAAGAAAACTAATACACTACATCAGTCAGAATTGGTTGAAAGAACGAACGCAAATTTCATGATTTCACTCCTTTTATGATACTATTAATAATTTTTTTAGAATTCATTTCTTATAAATAAATGTCACGATCCAAAATTCCACCACAGGCGTCGTGATGGCACTTAGTCTGTAAGACTAGATAATCCGATTATAATTACAATTCAAGCCATTTTTTTTAAACATATAATTTTATACAAATATCGAAACCAAAAGCGAAAACAAATATAAAAAACTCCCAAGACTGGTAATACTTATAACGACCCGACTTGCCGTTTTAAAAATTAATGCCCCGTTCAGTGACTTAAAGTCTCAAACAGCTTCGCAATATGTATTATGACCCGCGGGTGTGGTCGAGTTTGATTCTCGGGAGATTCGAAAGTAAATTAAAACAACAATTCTTATTTAGAAATTTAAATGGAAAGAGTTGACCGGAGAGTTGACTTTTGAGTAAACAACTCCGGAATGGAATTTTGATGATGTCAATAGCTCCGTATGGTAATTTCAAACTTCGACGTATGTCCGGATTCGAATTTGGAAGTCCAAAGGACAATTCGACGCATTTTGGAGAAAGTTAAAAAAAATAGAAGATTTTTGGAAAATCCTACCGAAGGGTGAATTTTTGATAACGAGATCGGATTTCGATTACGGAAATGGGAATAGCTCCATTACGTAAATTATGACTTGTGTGCAAAATTTGAAGTCATTCCGGATAGATTTGATACGTTTCGGCGCAAAATATAAAAGTTGGAAGATTTGAAAACTTATCATTCGATTCGATGCGCGATTCATAATTTCGGCGTTCTTTGACGTGGCTTGAAGCCTCGACTAAGTTCGTATTGTATTTTGGGATATGTTGGTATAATTAGTTGAGGTCCCGGGGGTCTCGGGAGAGTTTCGGATGGTTAAACAGACAAAAATTAGACTTGAAGGAACTGTTGGAAATCTGCCACTAATGTCATCGCATCTGCGATGAAATTGATCGCAGATGCGAGATTGAGGTCGCAGAAGCGAAAGGAGCAGGCCTGGGCAGTGGTCGCAGGTGCGAAAATTATCCCGCACCTGCGAGACCGCAGAAGCGGAACTCCTCCGCAGGTGCGACTAAAATGTTCGCAGGTGCGAACTTGGGCAGAAACATAAGGATTGAACTTGGTCATTTTTGGCATTTCGTTTTGGAATTTTTGGAGCTCGGATTTGGGCGATTCTGGAAGGATTCCTCACAAGCTTGGTTGGGGTAAGTGTTCTATATCCTAAAGTAATTATATTTCATGAATCTATGGTTATATTCATCATTTATCTCGGATTTGAATGGAATAAATCAAGATTTTTGTAAAATCTTTCAAAAATAAAAATTTAAGATTTGGAGGTCGAGTTGTTTTCAGAATTTGATAAAATTGGTATGGTTGAACTCGTATCGTAATGGGTGTTCGGACTTCATAAAAATTATATCGGATTTCGTTAGGCGAGCCCCGCGTTGACTTTTGTAGACTTTTTAGAATAAATTTTTAAGTCGACGTTTTATTATCCGGAATTATTTTCGGTGAATGTTAATGAAGTTATACAATTAATTTAGATAGATTTGAGCGGTCCGGAGGTCAATTCAAGAAATAAGGCAATTTTGGAATATCGGCATAACTTCAAAAAAGTAAGTATCTTGCCTAACTTCGAGTGGGAGAATTACTCCTTAGGCATTGAGTCTTATGTGCCGTTTGTGAAATGTGAAAAGTCATGTATGCAAGGTGAGGAGTACATACTCGGGCTTATATATGCAAAATATATTGGGTTTAAGTCTTAGGCATATTGTGTAGTAAATTGAATAATTGTTGGTATTTATTTAATCATCTATTTTTCATGCCTAAATCCTTATTGGTTGAACTTGTTTTTATATGACAATTTGATGTGATTGTTAATTGAATATTTATGTAATTCTGTGAGTTTGTTGGTTTGATATTTCTTGAAATTTAATCTCATTATGGATTTTCCCTCCGCAAATAATTAATTAAGCAAGCTTAAGAAGATGGGTTAATATAATTATCTAAATTTAGATTAATGAAGGCTTTGCTTTATGTTAAATAATTTCTATCTCGGTTGATTATTTTGTGGTGATATACACATTATGTAGAGCCTTCGGCTATTAGTTGTGAAATTAATTGATTTGGTTGTATCTTTGGAACTTTGGTTGTGGCCATTAGGCAAATTGTGATATAAATTGATTTTGTTATGTTGCCATGATAATTTTCCGTATAAATTGTTGTGTTGTGTGAGTTATTATTTTGGAAAAATAAGGGTGGCATTTCACCGTTGATATTACGTGGGTATAAGGGTGGCATTTCACTGTTGTTGTGTTTGTTAGAATATTATCTGGGCGGAGTGATAAGGGTTGCTATTGGAGTGATAAGGGTGGCAATAGGAGCGATAAGGGTGGCTATAGGAGCGATAAGGGTGGCAATAGGAACGATAAGGGTGGCTATTGTCAGGGACGATATGTGATGATGTGGAGTTGTGGTATTGGTGATTTTCATGTGATGTTGTAATTTTTTTGTGTTTATTTTTATACCTTGTGCAATTTGTCTTGCTGTTGGTAAATTGATAACAATCTGATTTATGTTGAAATTGAGAGCATGTGGCTATTGCCAGGCGAATTATGAAAAGAAATGTGGGCACGAGGTGCCGTGAATAAATGATAATGATATTTGGCACATGAATTGTCCGTGCAGTTGTGGTATGAAATGAGGGCACGAAGTGCAGGGGAAATATGTTGATTTAATTATGGGCACGAAGTGCCGTGAAAATATGAAAATGGGCTGAGGCCCGTATTTTTATGATTATGAAATGAGCTGTCACATGGAAACTTTTTAATTGAAAGAATTATATTCAAAATATTTATATGAAAGAATTGTATTTGAAAGATATTTATTTGAGGAAAATTATATTTGAAGAGATTTATTGAAAGAATTTTATATTCGAAAGATGTTTATTTGAGGAAACTATATGTGAAAAAGAGTTTTATTCGTAATAATTATAGGTGAAAGATATTTAATAGAGGAACTTGATTTAATTGGGTGTACTTATATTTAGAAATTGTTGAGCGATATTAATGGTGTCATTGTTGCCCTGTTATGCATATCACTGGTTGATTTGTGTTGCCCTTATTGTTATTTCCTTTCTATTATTCTTGTATATCATATTGCACGGGTTTTTAGACTAGTGAGTGTCTTGACTGTACCTCGTCTCTACTCTACTGAGGTTAGTCTTGATACTTACTGGGTACCGATCGTGGTGTACTCATACTTCACTTCTGCAAATTTTTGTGCAGAGCCGGGTATTGAAGATATCAGACTTGGGCTGAGTTAAAGAGGGATCGTAAAGATTCAAGGTAGAGCTGCTTGGCCGTCGCAGTCCCTTGGAGTCTTTTCATTACATTGTACTTTAATTATTATTCAAACAGTATTGAGTATTCGATCCTTGAGATCAATTCATGTATTCAGTTAGAGTTCATGACTCAGTACTACCAGTCTTGGGAGGTTGTATATTCATATTTATTCCGCTGTTAGTTTTGATTACTTATTTAATTAAAAACAAATGGCTTCAAAATGTAATTGAAATCGGCTTACCTAGTCTTAGAACAAATGGCTTCAAAACAATATTGGGATCAAATACTCAATATTGTTTGAATAATGATTAACAATAAAATAAAATAGAAAGACTCCAAGGGACTGCGGCGACCAAACAGCTCTACCTTGAATCCTTGAGATCCCACTCTAACTCTGTCCGAGTCTGATATCTCAAATACCTGGCTCTGCACAAAAATATGCAGAAGTATAGTATGAGTACACCACAGTCAGTACCCAGTAAGTATCAAGACTAACCTCGGTAGAGTAGTGACGAGGTACAGTCAAGACACTCACTAGTCTAATAACATGTGCAATATAGTATACAAAATAATAGAAAAACAAATAGCAGTGATAGCAACAATAATCAACTAGTGATGTAAACAGCAAGGCAGTAAAAACTCCATAAATATTGCTCAAACAGATAATGAACACAAATACAACCAATAATCAAATCCTTCAAAATATACATCTTTCACCTATAAGTTTTTCAAATAAAATTCTTTAGAATATAATCCTTTCCAATAAATATATTTCGAATATACTTCCTTCAAATAAATATCTTTCTAATATAATTCTTTCGAATAAATATCTTTCGAATATAATTCTTTCAAATAAATATCTTTCAAATATAATTCTATTAAATAAAATTCACCCTGTGACACCTCATTTTATAATCATAAAATACGAGTCTCAACCCACTTTCATATTTCTACGGCACCTCGTGCCAATATCTCTATCACAATCACACGGACAACTCACGTGCCAATATCATCATCATATTTTCCCCGGCACCTTGTGCCCATATTTCATATCTGTTACTGCGTGCAACCCGATCCCATATAAGATTAATCATACCTGTTGCGGCGTGCAACCCGATCTCATATAACATAATCCGCCTGGCAATAGCCACAGGCTCCCAATTTCAACATAGATCAGACTATTATCAAGTTTACCGAAATAACAAGACAAGTTGCACAAGATATAAAAATAAACACAAGAAAAATCACAATATCACAAGAAAATTACCAACGCAATAACCCCACATCATTACATAAAAATTACCAACATAATAACTCCACATCATCACATATCATCCCAGACAATAGCCAATATTATCTCTCCTATAGCTACCTTTATCACTCTTATAATAGCCTCCCTTATCCCTACGTCCTGACAATATTAATAGCCACCCTTATCGCTCCTATAGCCACCCTTATCGCTCTGTATAATAGCCACCCTTATCACTCCGCCCAGACAATATCCCAACAGACATAACCACAGTGAAATGCTTCCCTTATACCCACATAATATCAACAGTGAAATGCCACCCTTATATCCTCATAATAATAACTCAAATCACACAACAATTTACACGGAATATTATCACGACAACACAACACAATCAATTCCTATCACAATTTGCCCAACAACCACAACCAATTTCAATGATATAGTAAAATCAATAAATTTCTAAAAAATAACCCAAGGCTCCACACAATGTATATAAAACCTTAAAACAACAACAAGGAAGGAAAATTAACTCAGTATGACACAACACCTTCTTTAGTCCAAATTTTTGAAAAATATATTAGTATCTCAATTTAAACTTATTTAATAAATTATTTGCATACGGAAAAATTCATAATATAATTATTTCCAGAAAATATCAAATCAACAAACACACGAAATTCTCATAAAATTCCAAGCCGCAATCACACTAAATTATCACATAAATACAAACTCAACAAATAAAGAATGAGGTATGACAAATCAAGGATTTACTAAATTTCCACAATTTTTCAATTTAATACATAAGGGTGTCTACAATTTTTAACCGATATAGTTTGCACATATAAACCAAGTACGTACTCGTCACCTCACGTACATGATTTTCCAATCACACAATTTCCACATAAGACTCAATGCCTAGGGAAAATTCCCCCCCACAAGGTTAGGCAAGATACTTACATTTTTGAAGTTAGGCCGATATTCTAAAATTGCCTTCTTGCTTGAATTGACCTCCGGACAACTCAAATCTATCCAAATTAATTCAATTCAGTCAATACTAATTATAGAAATTAATTCCATATGAAAATACTAATTTTCCAACAAAACCTGAAATTTAACTCAAAAATTGCCCGTGGGGACCACGTATCGGAATCTGACGAAACTCATAAAATCCGACAACCCATTCAATTACGAGTCCACTCATATCAATTTTATCAAATTCCGATAACAACTCGACCTCCAAATCTAAAATTTTTGTTCTTGAAAAGTTTTGCAAAAATCTTGATTTCTTCCATTTAAATCTGAAATAAATGATTAATATAACCATGAATTTATTAAATATAATCACTTTTGGATATAGGACACTTACCCAAGTCGAAGTCGTAATGAAATCCTCAAAATCGCCCAAGAACCGTGCTCCAAAAATCCAAAACGAAATGAAGGAAATGACCATTTTTTGTCCTTAAGTTTCTGCCCATCCATCACTAAAAGTCCATTTTCCGTCACTAAAAATCCATTTTTCGTCACTAAAAGTCCACATCAGAACTTGCTTGCACCAGCAGTTATTTTGTTCACTAAAAAGGCTCTAACTCCATCATACGAACTCGAAATTTGACGATTCTTGTTCCTATGAGTCACAAAAAGTAATACGAACCTAGTCACTCAATCAAAACTCAATTTAGAGCTCATTTGCTTAATGCGATACGAATTTCACTAGTTAAACAATTAACTCATGTTTCGCGCTAAAAACCCAATCGCGACTTGATGAAATTAAACCAAACTTTCTAGATCACTCCTATAATTTATCATCAAAATCTAGGAAGTCTCGAAATTGAATTTCGATCTCTAGAACTAAAAATGGACCTTTGGATCATTACATGCTTATGTTGAAAACATCAAACTCTTCCAAAACTCTTTCCCGACAGCATGTAGTGTATCAACCATAACTTCTTGTACTCAACCCCAACTACCAAACGATTTACATTTCTGCAAACTAGATACAAAGGTCTACAACTTTCATGTTTTCCTCCCAACTCCTTATAGATTACGAGATATAAGCTCCCAAAGTCAGCCCTGTGCAACAAAATTTCTGGCGATGTTTACTGTTGTAGCCAAAATTTGCAGTACCAGCTTCAGTCAATTGATCATAACTTTTTGTACAAATGTCCGAATAATGAATGGTTTGTCATTCTGGAAACTCGAATCAATGGGTTATAACTTTCATGTTTTGATAATTTCCAGATTCCTTATAGATTTTGAGATATAAGCTTCCAAATTCAGCTCCGCGCATCAGAAATTTCGCACATTGCTGTCAAACAAACCAGCAGTTAAAAATGATCTGAAACTCACTCGAGGTCCTCGGGACCTCAACACAATACACCAATAAGTCCTAAAATATCATACGAACTTAGTTAAAACCTCAAATCATATAAAACAACGCTAAAACTACGAATCATACCCCAAATCAAGCTTAAAGAACTCAAGAATTTTCAACTTCTACATTCGATACCGAAACCTATCAAATCAATTCCGATTGACCTCAAATTTTATACACAAGTCATAAATGACACAACGGATCTATGAAAATTTTCAGAACTAGATTCCGACTCCGATATAAAAAAAAGTCAACTCCCCGGTCAAACTTCCCAAAAATTCAACTTTCGCCATTTCAAGCAAAATTTCACTACGGACTTCCAAAATATTTTTTGGACACGCTCCTAAGTCCAAAATCACCATACGGAGCTATTGGAGTCATCAAAACTACATTTCGGGGTCGTTTACATATAATTCATCATTCGATCAATTACTTCAACTTAAGCTTCCAAAACAAGAATTGTTCTTTCAATTAAATCCTGAATCATCCGAAAACCAAACTTGACCACCCTCACAAGTCATAATACACATTTTAAAGCTGCTCGAGACCTTAAGCCACCGAACGGAATGTAAATTCTTAAAACGACAAGTCGAGACGTTACATCCTCCCCCTCTTAAAACATACGTTCGTCCTCGAACGTGCCAAGAATTATTCTGAGGACATTAAATTTCTAAGTGTATTATTACACACATACTCGAGGGTGATACTCGAGGGTGATTCTACGTCACCACAATTTAGCATGGGTCCGACAACACCATCTCAGTTGAGATTATTTCTTTAATCCTCATTTATAAACTTTAAAGCCAACTTCTTACTCTCCAATTAATTTCAAAAGGCCTTATTATCACATCAACGCTGTAACACTCCTCAAATCTATAAAAGTTTCAAGATCTGCTAAATATAGAATTTTTATTTTTTTTATCTTGCCTTAAGTGCATAAAAATTATACTTCTATTACGGATTTAAACCTTTGTGATTGACTTTTGAGTTACTTCCCTATTTATAAATAATTGGATATACAATTAGGGGAATATTAATAATTTTAATATTATTAATTTTTAACAATGAGTATCATTAAATACTAGTTAAGTCAAAACACAAAAAAAAAAAAAAAGCAATAAAGTCACGTGACTGGGGGAAAAGAAAAGGCTTAATGCCTTCTAGAAAATAGAAAGCCTTATACGAAAGGCTCTGTCTCTCACACACAAAAGGCTAAAAGCCTTATACAAAACGGAGGCGCCAGAAAATTGCACGGAAAATTCTAGGGTTCTTCACAACTCACTTATTCTTGAACACATGTACATAAAATTTTCTATTGTCAATTATCCTACAGTAGTAATAGGTAAGAATTGAATAGTTAATTCCCTTCTTCCTTTGTATCAACAATAAGTTCCATGTTTAGGTGTAAAACTTTGAAATTAATTCAAATGCACTGGTTGTTGTAGAATCAATTGTTTGACGAGTATAAATTGGACTGGGGCCTACGTATTGGCTCAAGGAGTTTTGAGGTGAGTTGATATAACCCTTTACTAAAGTGGTTTAACTCACAAAAGCACGCATACAAGGTGTTTGATGAATTGCTTAAAAGAGTTTATATGTACTTAATTGGAGCGAGTGAGTACCTTTGAATTGTTCTAGCTAAAGTTTAGATATATTATTATGATATATGTGCATAAATGTTTAGATTTTTGTGTTATTCTTATATGCCATTTTCATGTTGAAAATTCATGAAGGAGCAAGAATCTTTAGATATACTTTTGAATATTTATTTCATTCTTATGCCATGCTTTACATTTAAGGATACCAATATGAGTATGTATAGGATGTTTCAGAAAAGATTTAGACTTGAAAAGTCACAAGAAGAAGTTTTAGAAAGAAAAGATTTTTGGGAGTATCCTCTATTCTGAGAAGGGGTCATCGTCCAGGCCGAGGGTCCTGATCAAAGTAGGGAGCACACGAGCCGAGGGTCTCGTTGCTGAGAATTTGCCAAGCTAAGGTATGGTAAATGAGCGCTGAGAGCCATGAAACGAGTGGCACCTTATGGATTGCGCCTATTCGATCAGGTTGGGATCGAACCCGTGCCGATCACACGGTGACTGAGACAGAATTAAGTCAGGATAGTTGGAACTCCCGAACTATAAAGTGAAGTATTTTTTTTAAGAAAGAAAAAGAAAATAATTTCTTTTAGAATATTCATAAACTGCTATTATGCAATTATTTTAGAATTGTTCTTATAAGCTTTATGTTTTACATACATTTAGAATCTTTGCTCGTAATGTATATGTTATTAAAGTTTCGTCCCCTGTCGTTGAGACTCACTGAGTACAATGGATGGTACTGACGTTCTCTTTTGGGAACCTACGTTGGTCTGCGGTACAACGTAGGAACCGATTCCTTCGCTCAGTCATGTTTAGTGATCGGGTGCCAGTCCCGGCTTGTTCAAAAAATGGGTCATGACAAACTTGGTATCAGAGCGTCAGGTTTATGGAGTCCTAGGGGTCTATGAAGCCGTGTTACTAGAGTCTTGTTTATGGGTATGAAGCGCGCCATACTTATAAACATGAGGCTACAAGCATTTAGGAAAAGTCTCATTTTTTCATACTTAAGATCGTGCAGCAGAGCCTACCTCTAAGAAATTATCTAATGTATTCGTTTCTCCAAAACATGCAGAAATGGCTCATACTCGCAACTCTAACACCGACACTCAGGATGCTGCTCAAGAAACTATTGCTACTATTATGGCTCAAGGTAGAACTAAGAAGGTTTCAACTCAAAAAAGGAAGGGTAAATCCACAAAGGGGGTTCAAGTACCCCGGGTTGAACTTGAAGAAGGGGTGGGGCATGATGATCCAGTACCTCAGGATCCAGTGCCGCCCCTAACGGCAGCTCCGGCTCAGACAGCTATATCTCCAGAGGTGGGTCAGATGTTTAATGCTGTCAACAGTGCTATGGAAATGTTTAAAGCCTTCATGGCCAACCAGAACGAGAGAAGAGATGAGATTCCACCTCAATCAAATAGAACAATTCTGAGTCCTCAAGAGTGAATGAATTTTTAAAGTTGAGTTTTCCATTGTTCCATGGTTCTATAGCTGATGAAGATCCAATGTTGTAGCTGGAGGGTGTCAAGAAACCCTCCGAGCGATGAAGGCATTTGATGATGATGTTGTGGAGCTGGCTGCTTACCAGCTTAAAGATGTGGCTAGTGCTTGGTTTGAGATGTGGGAAAAGGAAAGATATGAAGATGATGGTCCTCCTACTTGGGAAGAATTTGAAGAGGCCTTCATGACTAACTTTATCCCGGAAGAGGATAGGGAAGCTAAGGCTACAGAGTTCGAATAGCTCAAGCAAGGGAATGAAAGTATGCAAGAGTACTGCATGGAATTCATAAGGTTGGCTAAGCATGCTCCTCACATGGTTAAGATAGAAAAAACAAAGATTTGCAGGTTTTTTGGCGGTTTGGCTTACCACATTAAGGATACGACATCAGCTGCAGCAGTAGGAATGACAGCTTTCTCCTCTGTTGTAGGATTCTCCAAGCACTTAGAAAAAGACAGACAACAAAGGAGAGAAGAAAAAGAGCATAACAAGAAAGCCCGGACAGCGGGCAGGTTAATGGTACATCCAGCAGAGGTGGAAGGGGTTCCTCCAATAAGGAGTCATTAGCACCAGCTCAGTCCAGTCATCAGTCAGGTGGTGGGTCTTCTTTCAGACGTACTCAGAGTTATGGAAACCAGTCTCGCCAGAATTAGAATTTTAGGACATCATCCTCACATAGCCAGAGTCATGCTGAGCAACATTCACAACAACAAGGTCTTTGTGGAACATGTAAGCGGCAACATTCAGGTCAGTGCAAGCTCGAGTTTCATGGTTGCTATCATTGTGGAGACATTGGTCATATAAAAACCAACTAAGCAAAGTTGCGACGTAATTTCAGTGGTGGATCAACTCGTCCTTCTAGTTACCTCAGCTACTGCAGTTGCACCACCTCAGGCTCGTGGTTCTCATAATCAGACCGGGTATGGGGCAGGAAGAGGTGCAGAACGAGTTACTCAGGGAGGGGGACAACCCCGTTTGTTTGCTACACTTGATCGTCAGAGTGCAGAGGCATCTGTAGAAGTTATTACAGGTATACTTCTAGTCTGCTCACATAATGCTTATGCCATAATTGATCCAGGTTCAACGTTTTCATACGTGACTCCATACTTTGCAATTAACCTCGGGCTAGAACCTAAACAACTTAGTGAGCCATTCTTAGTATCTACTCCAGTTGGCGAGCCAGTGAAAGTCACAAGAGTCTATAGAGGTTGTATAGTTTCAGTACATGGTCGTAGCACCGAGGCCGATCTCATAGAGTTAGAAATGGTGGATTTCGATGGTGGATTTCGATGCGATCATGGGTATGTATTGGTTATCTTCCTGCTATGCCATATTAGATTGTCATTCCAAGTTAGTCAGGTTTCAATTTCCAAATGAAGAAGTCTTAGAGTGGAAGGGTAGTTCAACATCGCTTGTAGGTAAGTTTATTTCTTACTTTAAAGCACAACGAATAATCAGTAAGGGGTGTCTCGCCTATTTGGCTCACATCATTAATCCAGAATCAGAACCACCAGCTCTTTCGTCTATGCCAGTTGTTAGAGAATTCCCAGAAGTTTTCCCAGATGACCTTCCCTGACTTCCTCCTGAAAGAATCATAGACTTTGGCATCGATCTCATGCCAGGAACTCAGCCCATATCTATACCTCCTTAAAGGATGGCTCCAGCAGAACTTAATGAGTTGAGAAAACAGTTGAAAGACCTTCTTGACAAGGGCTTCATCAGGCCGAGTATTTCACCGTGGGGTGCCCCAGTCCTGTTTGTCAAGAAGAAAGATGGGTCTCTCAGAATGTGCGTCGACTATCGGCAGTTGAATAAAGTTACCATTAAGAACAAGTACCCACTGCCAAGAATTGATGATTTATTTGATCAACTTCAGGGTGCAAAGTACTTTTCAAAAATAGACTTGAGGTCAGGGTACCATCAGTTGAGAATCAGTGAAGAGGATATATCTAAAACAACCTTTAGAACTCGCTACGGGCACTATGAATTTCTAGTGATGTCCTTCGGGTTAACATATGCTCTATTTGCATTCATGGACCTCATGAACAGAGTTTTCAAACCATTCATTGATACCTTTATTATCGTGTTTATAGACGATATTTTGGTATATTCTAAGAGCAAGGATGAGCATGCAGACCACCTCAGGATAGCCTTGTAGACCTTGAAGGAGAATGAACTTTATGCCAAGTTTTTAAAATGTGAGTTCTGGTTGCAGTCAGTAGCATTCTTAGGCCACGTGCTATCTAGTGAAGGCATAAAAGTAGACCCTCAGAAGACAGAAGCAATCAAGAATTGGCCAAGGCCTACAATGCCAACCGAAATCAGGAGTTTCTTAGGGTTAGTTGGCTACTATAGAAGGTTTGTAAAGGGGTTTTCCTCACTTGCAGCTCCATTAACTAAGTTGACTCAGAAAGCAGTTAAGTTTCAGTGGTCAGATGCTTGTGAGCAGATTCAAGAGT
This sequence comes from Nicotiana tabacum, assembly GCF_000715075.1. Lineage (NCBI taxonomy): Eukaryota > Viridiplantae > Streptophyta > Magnoliopsida > Solanales > Solanaceae > Nicotiana > Nicotiana tabacum. Next base: position 27,202,423 of record NC_134083.1, read on the forward strand.
TAAAGAAGAGGTTGACCACTGCACCTGTGTTAACCTTGCCGACAGGTTCGGGTGGGTTCACAGTGCATTGTGATGCCTCCATAGTTGGTCTCGGTTGTGTTCTTATGCAAGATGGAAAAGTTATTGCTTATGCTTCCAGGCAGTTAAAGAATCATAAGAAGAACTACCCCACACATGACTTAGAGCTTGCAGCAGTGGTGTTTGCATTAAAGATATGGCAACACTACCTTTATGGCGAGCATTCTGAAGTGTTTACAGATCACAAAAGCCTCCAATACATTTTCAAGGAAAAAGAATTAAATTTGAGACAAAGAAGGTGGCTCGAGCTATTGAAAGATTATGACATCAATATCCTTTATCACCCGGGCAAAGCTAATGTGGTAGCACATGTACTTAGTAGGAAGTCAATGAGTGTCTTGGCCCATCTTGCAGTGCAAAGGCGATCTTTGGGTCGAGAAATTCAAAAACTAGCAAATGATGGAATTAGATTAGATGAGACCGAAGAAGGAGGTATAACTGCTTATGCCTTAGCGCAATCCTCCCTTGTTGTGCATGTTAAGGCTAAGCAAGGCGAAGATCCGTACTTAGTGAAGTTAAAAGAAGGAGTCAGAAACAAAGAAATCACTGCTTTTACCCTAGGAAGTGATGAAGTTTTGAAGTTTAATGATCGGTTATGTGTGCCTGATATAGATGGGCTTAAGAAGGTCATAATGGAAGAAGCTCACAGTTCGAGGCACTCTATCCACCAAGGTGCTACCAAAATGTATCTGGACTTGAAATAGTTGTATTGGTGGAAAGGCATGAAGAAGCAAGTAGCAGATCATGTGGCTAAATGTTTGAATTGCCAGCAAGTCAAAGCCGAGCATCAGGGTCCTGGTGGCCTAGCTCAAGATATAGAGATACCACAACGGAAATGAGAGATGATTAATATGGATTTTGTAGTATGTCTACCTCGCACATACCGTAAGCATGATTCAATTTGGGTTATTGTAGACCGACTGACAAAGTCCGCGCATTTTCTACCAGTAAAGATAACAGATTCTGCGGAGCAGTACATGCACTTGTACATCAAAGAAATAGTCTGATTGCATGGTACTCCGATTTCAATCATATCTGATAGAGGCCCTCAATTCACAGCACATTTTTGGCAGGAATTTCAGAAAAGATTAGGTACCAAGGTCAATTTGAGCATCGTTTTCCATCCACAGACCGATGGTCAGGCAGAAAGGTCCATTCAGACACTCGAAGATATGCTGCGAGCATGTGTTATAGATTTTGGAGGTAATTGGGATGATCACTTGCCACTTATAGAATTTGCTTACAATAACATCTATCAGGTCAGCATTGGTATGGCTACTTATGAAGCGTTGTATGGGCGAAGATGTAGGTCTATAGTGGGTTAGTTTGAACCAGCAGAGGTGCCGTTGATTGGTCCAGAGTTTGTTTGTGAGGCCTTAGAGAAAGTTCATTTAATCAGAGAAAGACTGAAAGCGGATCAGAGTCGTCAAAAGTCTTATTCTGACAAGAGGCATCGTGACTTAGAGTTCATGGATGGTGATAAGGTGTTTTTGAAAGTTTCACCAATGAAAGGAGTTATGAGATTTGGTAAGAAAGGGAAACATAGTCCTAGATTTATCGGACCTTATGAAATTCTAGAAAAGAAAGGAAACGTGGCTTATGAGCTAGTGCTGCCCGTTGAGTTGTCCTTTGTTCATCCTGTCTTTCATGTGTCTATGCTTAGAAAGTACATTCATGATGAGTCGCATATAATACCTATCGATACCATAGAAATTAAAGAAGGCTTGACTTATGAAGAGGTACCTATAGAAATTCTTGATAGGCAAGTAAGAAAGTTGAGAACAAAAGATATAGCATCGGTAAAAGTTTTGTGGAGTAATCATAATTCAAAAGAGGCTACGTGGGAGGTCGAGGAAGATATGAGGAAGAAATATCAATATTTAATTGAGGAAAAAGGTATGTGAACCTAGATTTGGTTTGGCATTTATATTTTATTTATTAAATACAAGTTAGCATGTGTTTATGTCCTTGCTAGATTATACTTAGTTGTTGAAGTAATTTAGTTTCTGTCAGAGTATATTTGGTTGTTGGTAGTGTAGTTGTGGTATTGATGACAGAGATATTTTTTGGATAGTCCAATTTATAGGGGAGACTGTCGAAATTTTTGAAAATTTAGGGAGTTAGCCAAAATTTTAAGTCCCTTGGGAAAGTGAGTAGGGCTAAGAAAACTTAAAAAGTTCAAGGACTTAAGGAATGATTGTTAGCTTAAGAATAGGGGCCTAGAAACGTTCGAGGACGAATGTTTTAAGGAGGAAAGATTGTAACACTCCTCAAATCTATACAAGTTTCAAGATCCGCTAAATATAAAATTTTTATTTTTTTTATCTTGCCTTAAGTGCATAAAAAATATACTTCTATTACGGATTTAAACCCTTGTGATTGACTTTTGAGTTATTTCTCTATTTATAAATAATTGGATATACAATTAGGGAAATATTAATAATTTTAATATTATTAATTTTTAACAATAGGTACAATTAAATACTAGTTAAGTCAAAATACAACACAAAAAAAAAAAGAGAAAGCAATAAAGTCACGTGACTAGGGAAAAGAAAAGGCTTAATGCCTTCAAGAAAACAAAAAGCCTTATATGAAAGGATCTGTCTCACACACACAAAAGGCTAAAAGCCTTATACGAAACGGAGGCGCCAGAAAATTGCACGGAAAATTTTAGGGTTCTTCACAACTCACTTATTCTTGAACTCAGGTATATAAAAATTCCCTATTGTCAATTATCCTACAGTAGTAATAGGTAAGAATTGAATAGTTAATTCCCTTCTTCCTCTGTATCAACAGTAAGTTCCATATTTAGGATAAAACTTTGGAATTAATTCAAATGCACTGGTTGTTGTATAATCAATTATTTGACGGGTATAAATTAGACTGGGGCCTACGTATTGGCTCAAGGATTTTTGAGGTGAGTTGATATAACCCTTTACTAAAGTGGTTTAACTCACAAAAGCACGCATACAAGGTGTTTGATGAATTGCTTAAAAGAGTTTATATGTACTTAATTGGAGCGAGTGAGTACCTATTAACTTAGAATTGTTCTAGCTAAAGTTTAGATGATTTATTATGATATATGTGCATAAATTTTTATATTTTTGTGTTATTCTTATATGCCATTTTCATGTTGAAAATTCATGAAGGAGCAAGAATCTTTAGATATACTTTTGAATATTTATTTCATTCTTATGTCATGCTTTACATTTAAGGATACCAATATGAGTATGTATAGGATGTTTCAGAAAAGATTTAGACTTGAAAAGTCACAAGAAGAAGTTTTAGAAAGAAAAGACTTTTGGGAGTATCTTATATTCTGAGAAGGGGTCATCGTCCAGGCCGAGGGTCCTGATCAAGGCGTTGACTTCCTGAAACTACTTGTGCCAAAGTAGGGAGCACACGAGCCGAGGGTCTCGTTGCTGAGAATTTGCCAAGCTAAGGTATGGTAAATGAGCGTTGAGAACCATGAAACGAGTGACACCTCGTGGATTGGGCCTATTCGATCAGGTTGGGATCGAACCCGTGTCGATCACACGGTGACTGAGACAGAATTAAGTCAGGATAGTTGGAACTCCCGAACTATAAAGTGAAGTATTTTTTTTAAGAAAGAAAAAGAAAAGAATTTCTTTTAGAATATTCATAAATTGCTATTATGCAATTATTTTAGAATTGTTCTTATAAGCTTTAAGTTTTACATGCATTTAGAATCTTTGCTCGTAATGTATATGTTATTAAAGTTTCGTCCCCTGTCGTTGAGACTCACTGAGTACATTGGATGGTACTGACGTTCTCTTTTGGGAACCTACGTTGGTTTGCGGTATAACGTAGGAACCAATTTTGCAGGCGAGCAGGCTACGGGTTAGGACTTCCCTCACTTCCAGTACTATTGGTGAGCTCCGCTTTTGTTCGTGGAGTACTCCTTTGAGTCGTCATTATTTAGCTAGTTCTTTGTTTACTTAGATAACTACCCAGGAAATCTCATGTCCTGAGCGGTGCATCAATTTATCAGTAGAGGCTTCATAGACACAGTCGGTGGGTTAAGATTTAGATGATTTTGATAATAACTTAGCAGTATTTCATTGGTTACTACGAATAAAATTTTGGAGTTAGTTTATTTTAGATATTTAAATTAATTAAAAGTATTTGGTTACAGTATTGCCTTGTGCCATATAACGTTTGAAGTTATAATAGATTTGATAAGCGTAGATAGTTCGCTTGATCATGTTTAGTGATCGGGTGCCGATCCCGGCTTGTTCAGAAAATAGGTCGTGACAAATGCACGGTATTAGTTTCAACCAGCTATAGCAACTCGTGCCTATGCACACATCAACGTATGTCCATAACCACATCTCTGGTCATAATAGCTATTTATAATTAATTCCAGCATCCTCAATTAATCTCATATTAACTAAAATCTCATTTCAAATTTTCGCAACACTGATAGCAACACGCGAGGCATGAAGACCTCATAATTATTTATCCGAATCAACGAGTTGCATTTAACACTACCTGGGCACTCACCTAATAGGCTAAAATGTAATGTTTACAGCACAAATATGGCTAAATATACACAAAAACATAAAAGAATTATCAAATAAGCCTAACATGCATGACTCCCCATTAATACTATAGTTCAAATTTAATTTCACAAAGGGAAAATTTAAACTCATAAATTTTTTACCACAAGGACCTCGTCCTTATATAACTTCCACCGCGGCTTGTAGCCCAATTTAAATATTTCACATCATATAAAAATGTGAGAATCTCGTCCTCAACTCTGAATCACAAGTATTTTGCACATTGTGCAAACTGAAATTTTTCCATTTCCTTTCTTTCTTCTTTTTAATCAATTCCGTAAATAATTTTCACAATACATAATGAACCCCCATACCAATAGGGCATGTAATTCATAAAATTGAACTCAATTATTCCGAAATCACATCAAAACCTACTATAGTGAGTAATAGAAAGTCACTTTTGGACTCATAGCTCTCAGTAGTGTACAAAACAAAATGATAGACACGAGCTAACACCATCAAATCTCCCAACAGGGATAAACACATAAATAGGTTTCCGAATTACGAAGCTCACCCATAAGTAGAGCATAATAGGAGGACTCACCTCGATACTCAGAACCGAATCAAACTAAGGAAAATATTCCTTTATAACAAATCAGGATCACACCTGTAACGACACCATGTAGTGTAGAAGCCTGAGCCATACCATATCAATTATATCAACGGGTCAGAGCCTCCCCCTCTAGGGCGCCCTCTACCCGCCTGTCCTCTACCCCTAACTGACTGTGCATGTGGGGTAATAACTGGAATAGAGCTTGTAGCCTGAGTATTCTGATGAAATATGCCTCTCCCAAGTCTGGGACAATCTCTCATGATGTGCCTAGTATCACCACACTGATAACAACCCCTCTGCAGGTTTGGCTGCTCATATTGAGTCTGTGCCAGATAACTAGAATAACCAGTATAGGAACCATGTGTCGGTGGTGCATTGAAAGAACTTACTAGAGCACTGCGAGTATTCTGAAATTGTTTCCATGACCCCGTTGATACTGAAATATAGAATTATTATGGATGCGGGAATACCACAAGTCCCAGCATTATCCAATATAAATCTTAACTCTTAATCATATACAAGTTTCGGAGAACCTTTCAATACCACATAAATACATCTCAGGCCAAAATTGATATAACACATGACCCCGCAATTTAATCGTTTATAGTTGACTCCCCTCACTTGGCGCGAAGCCATAGGATACATTCTGATGATCCACAATACTAACCTTCATCGCTCGTACGACATCGGTCATAAGACACCTCAAGCCATTTATTTGGCGCATGTCATCCTCGTGACAGTTAAACTCGCTTCCTCCAATGGCTTGGCTGCTAGTATGTACCCTTCGCTAAATAGAAATCCCATACGAACCACATAGTCCCTAATACCACCAATTATCTTTAGATCTACATCCACCTCGTGACCCTACCATGATTGTGATGATTAGGCAACTAATTAAACCTTCTTAAGATCGTACTTATCAACCAGATGTCAGAACCTGCTGCACTCATATGTGCACAACTGAATGATCTCTCAAAATTTCCGCATCCTCGATCTGGACGATATGTGGTAACAATGGTTGAGCAACCCTGGCTCCCTTATAACCCCTATGTAGTATCACGAACCGTTGGCGCATAGTTGATATCGAGTGCGCAATTTCATACACGAGTGGATGCAAAAGAACATAAGATATATGCTTCAAGCTGAATAAATGCGGCACGATAAGGAATGAAAGAAATGAAAATTTTCCTACTAGCTCTGTAGCATCTCGAAGATAAGTACAGATGTCTTCGCACCGATCCGCAAGACTCTACTAAACTCGTTCCTGACTCGTAGAACCTATGAACCTAGAGCTCTGATACCAACTTGTCACGATCCAAAATCCCACCACAGGCATCGTGATGACACTTAGTCTGTAAGACTAGGTAAGCCGATTATAATTACAATTCAAGCCATTTTTTTAAAACATATAATTTTATACAAGTGTCGAAACCAAAAGCGAAAACAAATATAAAAAACTCCCAAGACTGGTAATACTGAGTCACGAACTCTAACTGAACACATAAAATTATCTCACGGATCGAATACTCAATACTGTTTGAATAATGATTAATAATACAATAAAATAGAAAGACTCCAAGGGACTGCGGCGACCAAGTAGCTCTACCTTGAATCCTTGCGATCCCACTCTAACTCTGTCCGAGTCTGATATCTCAAATACATGGCTCTGCACAAAAATATGCAGAAGTGTAGTATGAGTACACCACAATCGGTACCCATTAAGTATCAAGACTAATCTCGGTGGAGTAGTGATGAGGTACAGTCAAGACACTCACTAGTCCAATAACTTGTGCAATATTGTATACAAAATAATATAAAAATAAATAGCAGTGATAGCAACAATAATCAACTAGTGATGTAAACAGCAAGGCAACAAAAACTCCATAAAATATTGCTCAAACAGGTAATGAACACAAGTACAACCAATAATCAAGTCCTTCAAAATATACATCTTTCACCTATAAGTTTTTCAAATAAAAATCTTTAGAATATAATCCTTTTCAATAAATATATTTCAAATATACTTCCTTCAAATAAATATCTTTCCAATATAATTCTTTCGAATAAATATCTTTCAAATATAATTCTTCCAAATAAATATCTTTCGAATATAATTCTTTCAAATAAATATCTTTCGAATATAATTCTATCAAATAAAAGTCACCATGTGACACCTCATTTCATAATCATAAAATACGGGTCTCAACCCACTTTCATATTTCCACGGCACATCGTGCCAATATCTCTATCACAATCGCACGGACAACTCACGTGCCAATATCATCATCACATTTTCCCCGACACCTTGTGCCCATATTTCATATCTGTTGCGGCGTGCAACCCGATCCCATATAACATTAATCATACCTGTTACGGCATGCAACCCAATCCCATATAACATAATCCGCCTGGCAATAGCCACATGCTCCCAATTTCAACATAGATCAGACTATTATCAAGTTTACCGAAACAACAAGACAAGTTGCACAAGAACTCCACATCATCACATATCATCCCTAACAATAACCATTATTATCTCTCCTATAGCTACCCTTATCACTCCGCCCAGACAATATCCCAACACATATAACCGCAGTGAAATGCTGCCCTTATACTCACATAATATCAACAGTGAAATGCCACCCTTATATCCCCATAATAATAACTCAAATCACACAACAATTTACACGGAATATTATCACGATAACATAACTCAATCAATTCCTATCACAATTTTTCCAACAACCACAACCAATTTCAATGATATAGTAAAATCAATAAATTTCTCAAAAATAGCCCAAGGCTCCACACAATGTATATAAAACCTCAAAACAACAATAAGGAAGGAAAATTAACTCAGCATAACACAACACCTTCTTTAGTCCAGATTTTTGAAAAATATATTAGTACCACAATTTAAACTTTTTAAATAAATTATTTGCATACGAAAAAATCCATAATATAATTATTTCCAGGAAATATCAAATCAACAAACATACGAAATTCTCATAAAATTCCAAGTCGCAATCACACTAAATTATCAGATAAATACAAATTCAACAAACAAAGAATGAGGTATGACAAATCAAGGATTTACTAAATTTCCACAATTTAATACATAAGGGTGTTTACAAATTTTTAACCGATATAGTTTGCACATATAAACCAAGTACGTACTTGTCACCTCGCGTACATAGTTTTCCAATCACACAATTTCCACATAAGACTCAATGCCTAGGGGAAATTCCCCCATACAAGGTTAGGCAAGATACTTACCTTTTTGAAGTTAGGCCGATATTTAAAAATTACCTTCTTGCTTGAATTGACCTCCGGATAGCTCAAATCTATCCAAATTAATTCAATTCAGTCAATACTAATTATAAGAATTAATTCCATATGAAAATACTAATTTTCCAACAAACTCCGAAATTTAACTCAAAAAATGCTCGTGGGGCCCATGTATCGGAATCCGACGAAACTTACACAATCTGACAACCCATTCAATTACGAGTCCACCCATACCAATTTTATCAAATTCCGATAACAACTCGACCTCCAAATCTAAAATTTTCGTTCTTGAAAAGTTTTGCAAAAATCTTGATTTCTTCCATTGAAATCCGAAATAAATGATGAATATAACCATGGATTTATGAAATATAATCACTTTTGGATATAGGACACTTACCCAAGTCGAAGTCGTGAAGAAATCCTCAAAATTGCCCAAGAACCCTGCTCCAAAAATCCAAAACGAAATGAAGGAAATGACCATTTTTGGTCCTTAAGTTTCTGCCCATCCGTCACTCAAAATCCATTTTCCGTCACTAAAAGTCCACACTATAACTTGCTTGGACCAACAATTATTTGTTTCACTAAAAAGGCTCTTACTCAATCATACAAACTCGGAATTCGACGATTCTTATTCCTATGAGTCACAAATAATAATACGAACCTAGTGATTCAGTTGAAACTCAATTCGGAGCTCATTTGCTCAATGTTATACCAATTTCGCTCGTTAAACAATTAACTCATGTTTCGCGCTAAAAACCCAATCGCGACTTGATGAAATTAAACCAAACTTTTCAGATCACTCCTATAATTTATCATCAAAATCTAGGAAGTTTCGAAATTGAATTTTGATCTCTAGAACTAAAAATGGACATTTGGATCAATACATGCTTATGTTGAAAATATCAAACTCTTCCAAAACACTTCCCCGACAGCCTGTAATGTATCAACCATAACTTCTTGTACTCAACCCCAACTGCCAAACGGTTTACATTTCTGCAAACTAGATACAAAGGTCTACAACTTTCATGTTTTGCTCATCGCCCAACACCTTATAGATTGTGCGATGACCTAAAAGGTCATCTTATGTTTTAGAACTCGAATCTGCGCTTTTAAGCCTTAAAATCTCATTTTTACCCTCCTCGATTTATGTGTACAGTCCGGGCGTATTTTCGAAAAACTTTTATGTTAAAAACTGATGAAAATAAGAATTTATGCATTAAAAGTTGATTTTAGTTGACTTCGGTCAACATTTTTGGTAAATGGGCCCAAATCCATATTTTGACGGTCTCGGTGGATCCGTATCGAATTATGAGACCTGGGCGTATGCCCGGAATCGAATTCGGAGATCCCTAGCTCGAGTTATGAATTTTTGATGAAAATTAAAAGTCTGAAAATTAATTATTTTTAAGAATTGGTTGATATTTGGCCTTGTTGATACCGGATCCGTATTTTGGTTTCGGAGCCCGGTATAGGTCCAATATAATATTTAAGACTTGTTTATGAAATTTGGTGAGAAACAGAGTTGATTTGACGTGATTCGGACGTCCAGTTGAGAAGATAGAAATTTTAAAGTGTTCTTGAAAATTTCATTTGATTGGATGCTAAATTTGTAGTTCTAGGTGTTATTTTGGTGATTTGATCGCGCGAGCAAGTTCGTATGATGCTTTTAGACTTGTGTGCATGTTTGGTTTGGAGCCCTGAGGGCTCGGGTGAGTTTCGGATAGGCCACGGGATGTTTTGGACTTAGAAAAATCTGGTATTTTTGCTGTATCTGGTGTCTGCTATGTTGTGCTTCGCGATCGCGTAGTCACTCTCGCGGTCGCGAAGGGAAAACTGGGCTGGGGAGGATTTTACTCTACGCGAACGCGAGACCATGGTCGTGAACGCGGAGCATTGGGGGGGGGGGGTTGCTCTACGCGAACGCGACCCGTCGAACGCAAACGCGTAGTTTTAGCTAGGCTGGGCAGGGGACCTGGGAAAGCTCTATGCGAACGCGATCCCTTTCACGCGAACGCGAAGGTAAGGCGGGCTAACCCTTCACGAACGCGTAGAGCCATCCGCGATCGCGTAAGTCCTTAGGACGCTGCTCTTCGCGAACGCGACAGTGTTCACGCGATCGCGATGAACACTGTCGCCCAGCACTTAACAGAATCTAAAAACGGGAATTGGCCATTTATTTCATTTTCTCAAAAACCAAACGGACTAGAGGCGATTTTCAAGAGTTGTTTTCTTCCCCAAAGTGTTGGTAAGTGATTCTAAACCATTTTCTTTCAATCACCCATTACATTTTATGAATTATCAACCTAAAATCTAGAGTTTTCATGGTAGAATTAGGGGTTAGAGTAGAAACTAGAGATTTTGGAAATTTGTGGATTTAGACCTCAATTTGAGGTCGGATTCCAAAACCAATTATATATCCGGGCTCGGGGGTAAATGGGTAAATGGATTTTGGTCCGAACCTCGGGTTTTGACCAAGTGTGCCCAAGGTCGATTTTTGACTTTTTGGAAGAAAATTTAGGAAATCTAAATTTATGCAATATAATTGATTCCTTTAGCAATATTTGATATTATTGAGTCATTTTTTAATAAATACGAGTGGTTTGGAGGTGAATTCTAAAGGAAAAGTTGTGATTGAGTATTAAATGGCCTTCGGAACGAAGTAAATGCTGTGTTTAACCTTGACTTGAGGGAATTAGGAACCTTAGACTATTTGCTATGTGAAATTCATGTGAGCGGCGTATATGTGAGGTAACGAGTACTTATGCGCCGTCAATTTACCTATTTTTTATGTTTCTTCCGTTTTTCTTATACTGTCTCTTTCCTATGCCTAATTGCTACATGTTTATACTAGTGTTGTTAAATTGATCGTTCTTATCATGTTTACGGATTTTCTGGTGATAGTTGAGTATTTATTTCAAAGTTGAGATTGATATTGTGGAACCAAATGTTGAAGTAAGGTTCGTGCTTGTTATTCTATTTCCCTGTTGTTATTTATTCATTGAATTATGGTAAGGGAGAGTGTTAATACACGAAGGGTGATGCCGTGCCATATTGTGAGTGTTAATGCACGAAGGGTGATGCCGTGCCATATTGCGAGGGTTAATGCACGATGGGTGATGCCGTGCCATATTGTGAGTGTAAAAGCACGAAGGGTGATGCCATGCCATATTGTGAGTGTTAATGCACGAAGGGTGATGTCGTGCCATGATATGAGAGTTAATGCACGAAGGGTGATGCCGTGCCATTTTTATTGATTTTATGGTGAGATTGAGAGTAAAAGCACGAATGGTGATGCCGTGCATTTTTTTTCCTTTGCTGTATTCGTGCTCCTTTTGATTCATATTATATTGGTTGTTTCAGTTCTCATTCTGTTGTATCCCTTTACTTCGTATTTTCCCCCAACATGTTTTTCCCTCCCGATAATTCTTGTCTAGCTCTTCATTACTGTTATTTGTATATACACTGTTAAATTATACAGGTTGATTTGTAGGTGCATTGCCTTAGCCTCGTCACTACTTCGTCGAGGTTAGGCTCGACACTTACCAGTACATGGGGTCGGTTGTACTGATACTGTACTCTGCACTTTCTGTGCAGATTTTGGTACCGGCTCGGATTGATCGAGATTTTAGCTATTGGACCCGCTATTCGAAGACTCAAGGTAGATCTGTCGGCGTTCACAGACCTTGAAGTCTCCGTCTATCTTTTCTGTTTTACTGTTTCTTTCATTCAAACAGTTGTATTTCTCTCAAACTATTACTTGTAGTAAAATCTAGAATGCTCATAAATTGTGACTCCAGATCCGGGTGGTAGTAATTAATACAGTTTTTATATTATTCCGCACTTATTATATTTCATCTTAGCTAATTATTGTTATTTACTGAATGGAAATAAGGATTTGGTTTAATAATTCTCTAGCGTTGGCTTGCCTAGCAAATGAAATGTTAGGTGCCATCACGGTCCCGACGGTAAAAATTCCGGGTCGTGACAGATTGCGAGATATAAGCTCCCAAAGTCAGCCCTGTGCAGCAGAAATTTCTGGTGATGCACACTGTTGTAGCCAAAATCTGCAGTACCAATTTCAGTTAATCGATCATAACTTTTTGTACAAATGTCTGAATAAATGACACAACGGATCTATAAAAAATTTCTTAGAATTGGATTCCGACTCCGATATCAAAAAGTCAACTCCCCGGTCAAACTTCCCAAAAATTCAACTTTCGCCATTTCAAGCAAAATTTCACTACGAACTTCCAAAAAAATTTCGGACACGCTCCTAAGTCCAAAATTATCATACGGAGCTTTTGGACTCATCAAAACTCCATTTCGGGGTCGTTTACACATAATTCACTATCTGGTCAATTATTTCAACTTAAACTTCCAAAACAAGAATTGTTCTTTCAATTAAATCCTGAATCATCCGAAAACCAAACTTGACCACCCTCACAAGTCATAATACACATTTCAAAGCTGCTCGAGACCTTAAGCCACCGAACGGAACGTAAATTCTTAAAACGACAAGTCGAGTCGTTACAATAAATTATGCATACATTAAAATTATATGATATATTAAAAAAAAATTTCTTATTAAAATGGGGTACACGCGCAACGTGCGTAGCACGAAACTCCTTAACGAAATGTCGTTCGATTTGTTTTACCCTTAAAATAAATTTTATGTTGGATAAAATTGTAATTTAATTATTTCTATAATTTTTAAGACTTTAAAATTACCTAATAGTTGGTTATTACATTCTTCCTACTTTGGAATATGTATCTACTTGTGTAACAATATTAAATGCTCTAATTGTTTTTTATAAATGAACTACTAATATTTAGGAGTATGAGATCATAATAAATTTTCCACTTCTATTCTCAAATAAATAATTTTAACTTTAAAACCAATATAAACAAATAAAAAAAAAGTTTAAAGCCTAAGGAACTCCAAAATATTATTTCCAGAAACACTACCTAATCAGGTGGTTTCACATCTCCCAAAAACAAAATCACCCAAACAAATCTGGTACTACCAATTTTCTTTTGTATACTTTTATATGGACAATTATTTATTAGATAAATATGGTATTTGTATGATTCTTTAAACACAAGACAAGGAGCTATACATTATTTTACTTTGTCATGCAGTACACATGATGAGTTCGATAGAGATTCATTGTAAATACACAATTTATGAATATAAGATTTATTTGAGAATTTGTTTTTATAATTCTTCATACTTATATTGCTAAGAATTTGACATTACAAGATATAAAGAGAGAAATTTTCTGTCATTGAGTACATGATTATTTTTTGCTTTGAGACAATAATTTTTCATCTTGTTATCTTGGTGAACGTCTTTTAAGAAAATTTTGAATTTTAAAGTTGATACCCCTTGCATTCTAGAACAAAAATAATTTTATAAATTTTATGTTGAAATAACATTTATTGATTAATATATGAAAAAAACTGTATTATTGATTTAAAGCTTTTGATGCTTTTAGGTAATTTTTTTTTTATATATCTGTGAGAATGGGAGAACGAGCTAGAGTTCACACCTATTTAATTTTTTACCTTTATTATTATTATTATTATTATTATTATTATTATTATTATTATTATTATTATTATTATTATTATTATTATAACAGAGATCATTAATTGTAAGAGTTTATTTTATGTTGTGCGGCCATAGGAATCTGATTCACTGAAATTATCCTGCAAATTAATACATGTATTTTACGCATGATACAGTATTATAAAAAAGTTACTACTTAATTATTGAGAGGATTTGTTAATTCTGTAGGTATTCGTTAATTAAGTCAAAAGAAGATTCTTAAGAAAATAAACTGAATGCAAAACGAGAGTCTCCTATACAATTTTTAACTTTATTGGTGAGGAAGTAAAATTTTTCTAAAATTTTCTTGCTTTAGTTTGGTTCCTGCATTATAAAAATTCAACCTTTAAATGATCTTATTTAAAGTTGGAAGCATTTGTTGAAACCAAAAAAAGAATAGACTATCAAATCATAGAAGAGAAGAGAGATATGTCACAGATTGTTCATCATGTCATAAATATAAAATATAGAAGCCATTATTAGTCAAATAAATACTACTTCGCTCAACTCCCAGAGAATGTGACGATGTAAGCTTTTTAGATAATTTAATATCTATTGTATAACTCAAAAAAATTCTTGATATGTATGCAATAAAAACTTTATAATTTTTAGATACTAATTTTGTAATGTTTGACAAATAAGTTAAATTACACGTGCAACGCACGTACACTAAATCTAGTCAATATAAGTATATATGTATATTGAGATCTTTACATAAATAACCGGTCATATTCATTATTTACTTTTTCTAGCTATATACATAAATTATATATTGATTACATAAAATTATACACATATAGTATATAAATTATATATATTATACTTTTGCTGACTATTTTTAATTTAAGTGATTGGGTGGACGGCTATTTAAGTGAATTCTTCATGTATATATTTGGTTCGGGAATATGAATATTTTTTGTGGAACGGCTAAATGTAATGACTTTTCCACACTGGTGGCCAAAAGGCCCAAAAGTTGCCAAAACCCAAAGAGAAAGCCCAAAACCACACCAGCTTAGCTCAGAGCTGTAGCAGTAGCAGTAGCAGAGAGGGTTTAACAATCCGCCATAGCCGCCTCCCTTTCTCACACAGTACAGACAGTGAAAATGCGTAGACTCACGTCCCCATTAACACGTCTCCACCTTCGAACACTGCTCCGCCGCTGTATTTCTTCGTCGGCGACTAATCAATCCCACCACCTTCCCTGTTCCCAATTCTCCCTTTCCAAAACCCACCTTTTCACTTCACCACTGCCCCATGACCCATTTTCGTTTTCACTATATTGCACCAGTTTTAAACCCTTTTCATCCCAATCTGAAGATCCTGTAAAGGATCAAGAAGAAACAATTGCTCAGTCTTTATCGTCTGAGCTTGTCAAAGAACTGGACGCGGAATCTCTCTCCATTCCAGAAAGACTCGATCTTTCTTTCTCCCACATAACTTTAACGCCTTCCCTGATCCTTACCACACTCAATCTTTCCCCAGATGCTGGCAGAACTGTTTTAGGTTTTTTCAAATGGGTTAAATCCAAAGAAAGTTTCAATCTTGATGATGAAGTTCTAGCTTTGTTTGTGGATTATTTTGGACGGAGAAAGGATTTTAAAGCTGCAAATGATGTGCTTACTGATGGCCGAGGGGTAACCGGTTTTAAGACGTTTGAGTCCATGGTTGATAGGCTTGTACGGGCCGGGAGGGCCACTCAAGCAGTGGCATTCTTTGAAAATATGGAGAAAGATTATGGGTTAGTTAGGGATTTGAATTCTTTGAAGTTGGTTGTTTCTAGGTTGTGTGAGCATGGTTTTGCTAGTTATGCTGAGAAAATGGTGAAGAATTTAGCTAATGAATTTTTCCCTGATGAATATGTATGTGATATGTTGATAAGGGGTTGGTGTGTTGATGGGAAACTTGATGAGGCGCAGAGGTTAGCTGGGGAGATGTGTAGAGGAGGGTTTGAAATTGGTACTGCAGCATATAATGCAATTCTTGATTGTGTTTGTAAGCTTTGTAGGAAAAAGGATCCATTTCGGCTTCAATCCGAGGCAGAGAATGTGTTGGTGGAAATGGAAGAGAACGGTGTTCCTAGAGATGTGGAAACCTTTAATGTGTTGATCACTAACTTGTGTAAGATCAGGAAAACAGAGGATGCTATGAATCTGTTTTATAGGATGGGGGAATGGGGTTGTTCTCCAGACGAGACGACTTTTTTGACACTTATTAAGAGCTTATACCAGGCTGCAAGGATTGGAGAGGGTGACGAAATGATTGATAGAATGAAATCTGCAGGTTTTGGGGATGCACTTGATAAGAAGGCCTATTATGAATTTTTGAAAATATTATGTGGGATTGAGAGAACTGATCATGCTATGACTGTCTTTGCAAAGATGAAAGAGGATGGTCACAAACCGGGGTTAAAGACTTATGATTTGTTGATGGGAAAGCTGGTTGCTCATAATCGTGTTGACAAAGCAAATGCCCTTTACAAGGAAGCTGAGAACAATGGATTGCCAGTTGAGCCAAAGGCCTATATGGTGCATCCTAGATATGCAAAGAAGAAATCTACAGCCATGAAGAAGGAGAAGAAGCGAGAGACACTGCCTGAGAAAATGGCTAGAAAGAGGACAAAGCTAAAGAAAATTCGCCTGAGTTTTGTGAAGAAACCTAGGAAAATGCAGCGCCGAGCATATTGATCCCTTCTGTATCTGATGATTTTGAGAGAGTTTTTCAAGTGGTATGCTGAAAGGTTTTCCCCCTCTTTGTTTTGATACAACTAGACAACATTAGAAATAAAATCTTTGATTCGCAGCTGTGCACACTCCTTTTTTTTTTTTTTGCTTTAAAAATATGTAACTGATGAACCAATTTATATTCTTGTATCTCATGAATCCATTATGAACTAAAGATCCAACTTGCTGTCATATCTCCTTTTGCGTAACAAACAGTAGTGACATTTTTCTATGCTTCAGATGGACTTGAGTATATATATTCTCTAGTGACAGATAAATCTAAATTACTTGTGACTAGTTTAATTGGCAGTTGTTGGTGTTGAATTCGCTGTGCAGTTCTCTGTATAGGCGTACATATTTTGTACTGGTTTATTGAAGTCGGATGCAAGAACAGCATGTTCAGAATAATCGTTGGAATTCTCATTCCCTAGTGCCCTTTAGTCTAAACTCTAAAGCTGTTTTCTACCATGTCTTGCGCATACTTTTTTTCCCCTTCTGCTGGCAATTAGATTGTTTTTACCTATTCTGAAGCAAAATCCATATCCCAGTGGTGCTTCATCTTTGGGTAAAGATTTTTAGATGTGCCAGGTTAAGTTAGATTCTTATAACAAAAGTAGGAATTTCACCAAAGAATTCTTTGTTTGTTTGGAGATACTTAAATAATGTTGTACCAGCAAGATCAGTGCTTTGGAAAAGGGAACTAATGATTTGCACAGTATTCTCTGTGTTTGGTAACTCTTTAAAAACTTCGGTCATGTGTTCTTGCTGCTCGATATTCCTGCCAATCAACAAGGTTGAGGTTTTGCCGTTTTGGTAGTATTATAGACATTTTGTTATATTAGCAGAATTTGCCCTTACATAAGGAGACGTGGATTCTGAATCAAAATACATCATATAATAGGAGTCATCTTCACATCTAAGTGAATTACCTCAACAGGGTTTGTGTTGCACGATCATGGAGAAGTTGGTAATGGAAGCAGTGAACGATGGAGACTGAATGGATGAAAAATATTGAATATGATGTGGTTGAGTATTGTGAAAATGCTGCAGATTATTGTGGATGGACCATAGAAAAAATGTACATGGCATTAGGAGGATGCGTCTTACTCAGCAAATATGAAGTATGATGACTCAAATATCGGATTGGATATAAGGAATTGTTTTGCACATAAGTATCTGCATTTTGGATTATATGTGACTAAAATTTCAGCCATATTATAACTTTGAGCGATCATCCTGCTGCTATTACAAACTACTTCAGGAAAACAAAAACATTTAAATGATTTTCTTTCTATCTGTCTAAGATTTGGCGGATAGAGTTACTTAGTACCTGTTATTGGTGGGAGGTGGCAGGTACCCCATGGAATTAGTCGAGGTAGGCGCAAGTTGACACTACAGTTATTAAAAAAAAAAGGAGGAGGATGATGACCACTTGGGTCAGAATGATGACCACTTGTGTCAGAGTTCAGCTAGGTTGGTACTTGGTAGCATTGTGGAGGATGTATTGAACTTGGCTGTAATATTCTCTGGTGTTATTTATTTATTTATCACTGATAAGTGATTACTCAGTTTCTCAAATTGAAGCTTGCATACGTGCCAGCGAGAAGTGGGGTTTCACCTGATCACTCTAAACCCACTGATGAGGAAGAGATAAATGAAGAGTTTTTTTCTTTATTCAGGAAAAGTAAGAGAACCAAAAAAAAAACAGAAAAAGGAGCAAAGTGCTACCAAAAGAACTCTGTTCGATGCCCAAGCTAATGAAGATCAAGCTGCTGCATCCAAGATCTGTTAGCTGCAACTTACAGTTATATTGAAGCTTAGATATAACTAATTCGTGTCCAGTTGGCTTTTGTGGTTAGTACTACTATTTTTATGCACCTTGGCAAGCGAGGTATAGTAACTCTAACTATAACACGAAAAAAGATGTCATTATGAGGCTTTATTGCTTTGTGAATGGAGTATATAAGAAGGTTCAAATCTGAAAGGAAGCAAAAATCTAGCTTATTTCTTTTCGTCTGATTAAGTCTCGGCGGACAGAGTTACCGGATACCTATATTGTTATGAGGTAGCAGGTACTCAGTGAAATAATCGAAGTGCGTGCAAGCTAGTTATCGGATACCGTGTAAGCTAGTTATCGGATACCTATATTGTTATGATGTAGCATGTACTCAGTGAAATAATCGAAGTGCGTGCAAGCTAAACAGGCAAACCATCTTCAAATAGAGCATATAAAAACTACTTTCAAATTGAAATGCCTTATTTTGACCAAAAAAAGAAGTAAAAGAAAGATGGCAAGCACTCAATACATATTGGGCAGCAACTTTAAGAAATGTAATACTCCTATTAGTTTATTTAGGTAATACAGTTTTTCTTGAAACATATATTATATGAGTCAACTCATTTTTAGACCGCTCATTGATTTTCAACCCTTTTTTTTAATTATCTGAAATATGAGCGAGTTTGATTTTGATATGTTTTTGTTGAATTCATTTTCAACACACTCAAATCCAAGATAACACGCCCAGTCCAGGCGCCAGCCACCACTACTCTTCAGGCCTTCAGAGTCAGATATCATAACAAAAGAATTTTATGCTTCTTGCATCTCAGATTTGTGCCAAGTGTCTCATCTTAATGGAATTTTTCTCCCAAATTTCAACGAAAATTTTATTTAAGAGCAGAAAGATGTGCCAAAGTATTTAAAGTTTATTGATAACTCTATATAATTGTAAGCTAATGTAAAGCAATGATCCCCCTTAATTAGCCGCGTCTTGACCAAGTATGATAATGAAACGTTAAATCTAATAAATTCTAATGCTTAACCAAACAACGAAAATAAAATATCCACGGTGTTCAACTTTTTTAATGGTCCAACTATCTGTTTCTGCTAGTAATAAAAATGGAAAAATAGCAAACAATTGTATGAAGTCTCTCTTTTAAATAGATTAACAATAAAAACAGAGGTGGCCGGTGGGATGAAGCAAACCATAAAATTCATTGAACAGCCATTTCTTATTCTAAATTTGAGTACTATTTGTTTTTGAAGGCCAAAACATTGTTATATGATATAACCAGAAAATTGCACTAACATTATGGCCACCGTTTTCATTGACAGGCAATATATCTTTTTGGTGCTATTTGTATATCTTTTGTGTGTGCGTATGTTTTTTCCTTTCTCTTTTCCCCCTGTATTGGTTCATCAATTTAGTTTCATTTTGACACAGTTCTTTGCGTGTTGAAATAAAAGCACGTATTAGACGTTTCTAGATACATACAATTTTCAATTACAATTCACAAATACTTTCTTGGGGAAGTGAGAGTCTGTGTCCTGCCAAAAAGCAACTGAATAGAATCTCTATAAAGAAACGAAAATTGACATCCTCAATAATTTTTTCTAAAGCTATTTCTTAATGAAGTTGCATTGAATTAGTTTGCCTTTCTAAGCCCCAAAAAAGTCACGAGGCATGTGAGCCTTCCAAGTCAAGCAACTATCATAAACTGTGATCGAGTGCTAAGTAACCTTTCATTTTTTAATCGGAGATTTCGGATTCGAGTCATAAGTATAAAATTATCTTTGTTACGGTGCCTTGCCCTAATATGAGAATGTCTTGACGCAAATTCAAATTTAATCGAGTCCTAAGGCGAATGTCGAATATCTCGAAAATTAAAAAAACTATCAAAGGACCTAAAAAAGAAAGAAGAAGATGCTAACACGTCAGCTCTACTAACCACTTTTGAGTGTTTTTAACCTAAATGATCCAATTTAGAATGTCATTAATCATAATCATTTGCACATATAATGGCCAATTATATTCCACGAAGTGTTCCCATTCAAAATCATTTAAGTTTAAGTCAATTACTTATACATGTTGCAGTTTCTCAAATTTTAATCATATTACACATAAGAGAAATTAAACACAAGATTAGTCACTACTTTTTAAAGTGAATTTAACAATCTGCCCCGAAAATCTTGTACTTCACTAGAGGGTATTGCGCTGTGAAAATCCAATTACATGGTTGAACACATGAAGTTATGACAAAAAAAAAAAAAAAAAAAGAAAACGCGGAAAGTCAATCTTAAAGTAATTTTTACTTGGACAATTATCCCCTTGCAAAATTTCACCAGATTTTTCCCATACTAAACTAGTTAATTTTAATTAAAAGCAACAACAAAACCTA
Source organism: Nicotiana tabacum (assembly GCF_000715075.1). NCBI lineage: Eukaryota > Viridiplantae > Streptophyta > Magnoliopsida > Solanales > Solanaceae > Nicotiana > Nicotiana tabacum. Next base: position 27,223,426 of record NC_134083.1, read on the forward strand.
GAGTAGAGAGGATGTTTCCAAATGACCCTCGGTAACCTTCCCTCCAAGAACTCTCCGCCTTGCTCTTGGGGTGACTCGAACTCACAATCTCTTGGTTGGAAGTAGAGGGTGCTTACCATTAGAGCAATCACTTTTTTTAAATCTCTTAGTTTAGTTCAAGGGAAATAAATGTGAAGCATCCCTCCCCTCAATTCCTTTTTCCGTCAAACAAGATTCCTTCTTTTTTTCTGCAACTCTTTTCCCAAAAATTGCAACAAAGGGCTGGCAATTGTCCTTTCTTTTCCCTCTATTGGAAAGGTTCCTTTTTGTTTTCCCCTCTTATTGCCGCGGCATTTAATGGAAACACTGAAAATTCCTTACTATCAGTGTTCCAAATTACAAATTCAAGTAATCTCAAAGAAAAATTAAATAGTATTTGCTAATCTGGTGACAGTTGGCTCAATACAGTCTATTTCGCCCCTCCTTTTTCAGTTTTAACTAACACAGTAGTCCATATGAACATTACAAAAGGCTAATTCCTTGCCATTACAACATTTTAATTCCCTTCCCTCTTCTTTCTCTCTCCTACTCTGCCAACCTGCATTCCCCACACAAAATATTTGTCACTCTTCCCTAGTCCAAAAATCCAGAAATACTCAACCAGTTTTTTTCTTTTTTTAAACTCAACAATGGAGGTTTGCCTTAGTTCCAGCTCAAGATCAATCACTAAATTTGGCAGTTTTGTTATTCTGATCGCTTTCTTGATTTCTCTAATGTGCTTTCAGTCTACAGGTGAGTGCTCAACGTGTCAATGAACTAATGAAATTTACCCTAAAAAATATATAACATTCCTTATTTTTTATTATGCTAAGGAGTTTTGTAGAATCAAACTGACTAAGTTGTTCTTTGTTCTTCCTTTTCTTTCTTCTTCTTCTTCTTCTTTTATTGTGGGCGAGTCATAAAAGTAAAGATTTTTTGGCATTGGTGGAGTTGTTTTGATTTTAAGCTTTTGGTCAAAGATAGTTTGGATATTCGAGTTTTGAGTGTGGTTTGGTTTATTGACGGAACAAGAATGTCTTGCACGTTGATGTGCATGCTAAGCTTTGGTTACTCTGCAGCACAGTAGAAGACTCTAGAGCATTTTGACCTTCTTATCAAAGACTTTATTGTTAATTTCATCAATATTCCCCCATTGTTTTAGGTGAAGTTCTCTGCATCTTGTTTGTTTTATTCCTTGTTTTGTTTTTAAGTTTGTGAACAGTTTGAAGCAAAATCTGTTTCTATGCCTTTTACTTTTTAAGTCAATATTACCTTGTAATACTAAATTCACCTACTTAATGTTTCAGTCAACCATTTGCATTTATAATGATTGGAACATTGATATTCTAGCAATGTGATTTTACTGAATTTTGTTTAGATTGATGAGTTAGTTCACATTGTTGATATTAGATTCACCTACATAATCTCAGGGTTGTCATATTATATTTACCTCTGACTGTTAAATTTATAATGCTTGGGACATCAAAATTGTTCAATTTGGTACAACAACAACAACAAACCCAATCCCACAAGTAGGGTCTGGAAAGGGTAGTATGTACGTAGACCTTACCCCTGCCTTCAAGAAGGCAGGTAGGGGGCTATATGCACTTGTTGTTGGCTAGGTTGATGATTTAGTTCAGATTACTGATTGTTGTTGGCTCAGTTATGAAGACGACTTCTAGAAATTTTATTTGTCTCTATGAAGAACAAATTTTGGGATATGGAATAAACTCCGATAAATAGTAGAAATTAAACCACTACTAACACTATTTGTTTGGTGTCCTTTTTCCCCCCTGTTTCTAGAGCTCGAATAAAAAAGTTTACTGATTGCTGAATATTGTTGCAGACGCTTATGATGCACTCGATCCAAATGGAAATATTACCATAAAGTGGGATGTCATATCTTGGACTCCAGATGGATATAATGTGAGTGTATTTGCTCTTATTTTACTAGCGAAATGTTCAAAGGGAGATATGACTCTATCTAGAAGGAACATGATTTCAAATATATCATTGTCTCATTTCCAATCTAATTGGATTGCCATTTAAGCATTGAAGGATTTCATTTTGATCCCTCACTCCTCAAGATGAAACATAAATGAATATATCTTTACTTTTGTGTTTTGTCTGAAACAGGATAGGACGCACATATCTTAAAGGTCCCCTCTTATCTCACTTCCACAAAATAAACAACCTAACCTCAGGGTGGTTCAAGTAATTAATTCTGTTCTTTACCAATTCAAAATGCTACAATAGCCTTAATGGCAATGATGTGCTCTAATTTCATTAGCTCTTTCTGTAGAGTACATCGGTCCCTTATATAATCTTTCCTATCTAAGCATTTTTTTTAGAGAGGTAACATTGTATTAATCAAAACCACAAAGGCTGTGCTGGTTCATATTTCCAATCTAAGCATATTTTATATATGAAAGGTTTTAGGACCCATAAGACTACACTTAAGTTGATATGTTTGTTTTTATAAGTTTCTCTAAGTGCATCATTTCCTTGTTTATTTGAATTAGTGCAACATGGAAGTTCAAATTTTTTTCTTTTTTTTCCTTTTTATCTAGTAGCAAAATCACTCATCACTTAAAATACCATCCAGAGCTTATAATGAAGTTTATTACAATAGTGCTTGACCCAAAGAGTATTTTCTCCCCTGAATTATGCAGGTTGTTGTTACAATATATAACTTCCAAAAGTATCGTCATATTCAAGCACCAGGATGGCAACTTGGTTGGACATGGGCAAAAAAAGAGGTAATTTGGAGTGCAACGGGAGGTCAAGCCACAGAACAAGGAGATTGTTCAAGATTCAAAGGAAATATTCCTCATTGCTGCAAAAGGGACCCAACCATTGTTGATTTGCTGCCAGGAACTCCGTATAACCAGCAAACTGCAAATTGTTGCAAAGGTGGAGTAATTAGCTCATGGGTTCAAGATCCACAGAAAGCTGTGAGCTCATTCCAGCTCGGTGTTGGTCAAGCAGGAACAAGCAACAAGACAGTGAGGTTGCCGAAAAACTTTACCCTCAAGGCACCAGGACCCGGATATACTTGTGGACCTGCGAAGAAGGGGAAACCAAGCAAGTTTCCAACACCAGATGGAAGAAGGGTCACTCAAGCTTTGAGTAAGTTATAGTGGATTATCAAGCTATGAGTATCCAAGAAAAACTTTTTTCAGTGGTTGCATGTTTTCTTTTTCAATTAAGTATATTGTTATTTCTATTCCATTCCTTTAGTTTCTCAAGACACTAATGACATGACACATCGGTAAAAGATGCCTACCTTTTGAGCATGAAATTTGTTTTTTGTTCTACTGGCGAGTGGTATAATCATTTTACTTGTATCTTTTTTTTCTTGTAGTGACGTGGAATGTTACTTGCACCTATTCACAGTTCCTAGCTCAGAAGACACCTACCTGTTGTGTCTCACTCTCCTCCTTCTACAATGACACCATTGTGAACTGCCCAACATGCGCCTGTGGTTGCAAAAATAACATAACTCAACCTGGAACATGTGTAGAGTGAGTGGATACTATCTTTAATCTCAAAATCTCCCTTTCTTTTTCATTTTAGCTTCAGGAACTTCGTAATATTCATATGAAATTTTTATGCTCTCTGACAGGCAGGACTCCCCATATTTAGCTTCAGCACTTGTAAGCTCAGGAAAGAATGATTACAGTCCTCTGGTTCGATGTACTGAACATATGTGTCCCATTCGAGTTCATTGGCATATTAAGACCAACTATAAAGAATACTGGAGGGTAAAACTCACCATACAAAATTTTAACTACAGAATGAACTATTCCCAATGGAATCTTGTTGTTCAGCACCCCAACTTTGACAATCTCACCCAGATATTCAGCTTTAATTATGAGCCACTGGTCTCGTACGGTTCCATTAGTGAGTAATCTTTCCCCTTGATAAGTAAATACAACTTTTTATATACATTTGAGCTTTCTAACTGATTTTCTTTTAATTGATCTTGTACAGATGATACTGCTATGTTTTGGGGAATCAAATTTTACAATGATTTGCTAATGCAGGGAGGACCTTTTGGAAATGTGCAATCAGAGATCATATTTCAGAAGGATAAATCGAAGTTCAGCTTTGAAAAGGGATGGGCTTTCCCTCGACGGATATACTTTAATGGGGACAACTGTGTTATGCCACCTCCGGATGCCTATCCTTACCTACCAAATGCTAGTGCCCAAAGTGCGCCCACTATACTTCACTCTCTGACAGCAATTTTGGTGTCTCTGATTCTACTATATTCACATACCTTGTAATATTATAAGAAAGAAATAGAATTAAGGATTGTCATTGCTTCCGAAAGAGAGAATTTCCTACCCTTGTTTACACCAACCTAGATGTCTTCAGTAAATTTAAAAGCATCACTTTTGCAACTTCATCCCAAGGTTCCCAAATGTGAATGTGTACTTGTGATTTTGTAGATGTAACTATTGGCTTGCTGTGTTCCAGTTCGATTGCATTGAGATTCAACAGATGCATTGTATATCTTTGTAGAATTGTAACCCTTTATGATAATGCATCAGTGCCCTATATCTTGAAAATTTTGATGTACACTATTGAATGATGTTAAGAAAGATTTGGCGAAGCAAGAATCTTATACATAAGTGAAATGAAATACTATCTCCAGATATATAACAAAATAGACAAGGTGCAATCTCACTGTTCTCTCTATATGCATGCAATATAAAACCAACCTAAGCAAGCTCTTTCAATGTTGGAACACAGTCTAAATATTATCAGAAGGGCCAGCAGAATCTGTTGTTGCTTCCATTCTAGGAATTTTTTTGCCATTACCAGGTGAGGAAAATCATCCAAATCATGCAAATTACAGTGATTGAAAATGAAAATGGTCGTTTTTCAGTAGAGTTGGGCAAAGTTGGATATTAATCCGGAGGGGGAAGCTTGCATTCAGCTCCATTGAAGTAGACTCTCCGGGGAAATCCCCATCCTGACTTTAATGTAAATGATTCCTTATCCTTTTGCATAAGCACCTCAGACTGAACATTCCCCGCAGGTCCAGCTTCCATCAAGAGATCATTGTAAAATTTCATGCCATAGAACATGCCAGTATCGTCTGTGTATCAGGATTGATCGTTAAGTTCAGTTCGATTTTTTATCTGCACGAAATTAAGAATGAGAAAAAAGCTAAATTCACGTTCAGATGCACTCACTAACGGATTGGTATGGCACGAGAGGCTTGTAGTTGAAGCTGAAAACTTGAGTCACATTGTTGAGATTAGGATGTTGTGCCACAAGTGTCCACTGTGTATAGTTCAATCTGTAGTTGAAGTTAGTGATAGCAATCTTGACTCGCCAGTAATCCTTGTAATTGATCTTAACGTGCCAATGCACGCGTATTGGGCACATATGGTGGGTGCATTGTAGCAATGGCTCATTATCTTTTCTTGGAGTATTTATTCCCTTCTTTTTCAGTTTCTCGGAGTCGCTCCTGCATCATGAAATCTCAGACTAATTATCAACTGAATGGAAAAGCTCAAAGTTTGCAATACAAAGCTTCAAGATTTGAGAAACAAAATTTCTCCATTTCAATTTCAAGTATCTGTACAGTTCCACTGAAAAGGATACCTACATGATGCAGTTGTGTTTATGGCTGCAACCACAAGCACAGGTTGGGCAAGGAGTGATGGTGTCGTTGTAGAAAGTTGAGAAAGAAACACAACAACTCGGGTACTTGGACGCTAGAAACTGAGAATAGGTGCATGTCACATTCCAGGTCACTGCAAGCAATGTTTTCATCAACCTGATTGCTTATTTATTTAACTTCTCAAACTGACAAAAGCAAATTTACACTAGGAGGGGGATTTAATGCCCTTCTTGAAATGACCAAAAATAAAAGAGAAAAATAGGGAAACTTACTCAATGCTTGAGTTTTTCGCCTGTGATCTGAAGTGAGGAAAACAGTGGATGGAACTATCTTAGCAGGGCCACAAGTGTAGCCTGGTCCTGGACCAAGCAGACTGAAATTCTTGGGCAGTTTCACCGTCTTGTTTGATGTTCCAGCAAGTCCAACACTAAGCTGAAAGGAAGAAACTGACTCGGAAGGATCTTCGCCCCAAGATGCCATAACACCACCTTTGCAGCAATTGCTGAACTGTTGGTTGTAAGGAACTCCAGGAAGCAAGTCAAGAATTACAGGATCCTTCTTGCAACAATGTGGTACATTTCCTTTAAACTTGGAGCAGTCACCTTGTTCTGTTGCTTGTGCTCCCACTATGGACCATATCACTTCTTTCTTTGCCCAGTTCCATCCTAAAGTCCACCCTGGGCTCATAATGTGCCGATACATTTGGAAATTATTCATTGTTACTACAGCCTGGACGAATATTTTAGATTGTCATTACTCATATATTCCTTTGTGTATTTCAATATTATGGAACTCAAGTATATTTTACTCCTTTTTTATGCTTCTTTCAACCCTTTTTCTTGAAAATACTAAGGTTTTAAGAAGATACTTACTACATAGCCATCTGGTGTCCAAGACAGGACATCCCATTTTATTGTGATGTTACCAAATGGATCCAATGGATCAAATGCATCTGAAGGTAGAAAAGAATATGTAAATTGATTACCAAGGAACAAAAGAGAAAGGGGCTATTATAATATACAATTTCCTATATAGGTATGTACTGTACCTGCATGAGGCAAGATAGAAGACAAGACGATTGCGAAGAAGATCAGCTTTGCTAGAGGAAATAAGAGGAGTTGGCATCGATCGGAATAATCTTTTCCTTCAAAAGATATTCCTTTCTGAGACATCGTTAGTCTCGTATGTCTTGATGTTTAAGGATCTTATGTTATATCTAAAAGAATGAAGTTGGAGTATTAAAAGATTGGGATTTTAAGCAGAAGGTAAATTCATGTTGATGCCACACCTAATGGTTGTTGGGTGTTTTATGCCATAATATCATTTTCTCACCCCCACTCCATAATACTCTCACCTATGGAAAGTTGTGAAAGGCGGGAGAAAATGGGACATCTGAACGCAATAGCTAAGCAGTCATTTCCTAGGTGGGATATATCATCACTTCTGATTAGTGACTTCACTGTACGCTAAACTGGCCTTTTATAGTAGATGTTACGTCTTAATTGCTCTTGATTATGTATAACAAAATTATTAACCTCCACCCCTTCCCTTAAAAAGGCAAAAAATACTACCCTATAACAGTATAAGAATCCGAATTTGATGAGAATATTAATCAATCAATATCTATAACAGTCCACCACCCTTGCAGTTGTAAACGTATTCGAAGGACGGAGAATTTTTTTTCTAATATGTATCATTTTCAACATTATTTAATGTTCTTGAGAGCATATTATATTGTTAAGACCAGGGCAGCTGAGTCAAGGAGGTGTTTCAAATTGATGAAATCCAAGTGAAGTTGTACGGTGAGCTCGAATGCCTCAAAATAAAAGTTTTTTAGCTTTGGCGTTTGAAGCCTCTTGAGCATTGTTACATAACTGAACAAAGATGTGTTAGCAATTTGAATGACAACGACTGTCTGAAGAGGGCTCTTCAGAGTTATATTTTCTTTTTTTATTAGCTTATTCACTCATAAACTAATTCAAGTGGCAGACTGGAAAGTGAAACAACATATGTTTGTGAAAATTTATCCAGCAGGTTGTTGTCAATTAAAATACAGTAGAATCAGAGTTAATCCTAATATCCCTGAAACCTGTATGAATGGTTTACATTTTATGGCACACATTTGATATCTATAAGAAAATGGCATTGGATGATCTGAGTGTAAGCACCTTATTTTTCGTTATAACTCTTCACAAGTTCTGGAAATTGTCAAGTGTATTGTAATACTCATTAATACATTCCTGTTCTTCAATATTTATCACCAAATACCACCACAGGCTAGGAATACCAAGAGAAACAGAAGAACCGCAGTTGGGCAACACTCTTTATCCGGAAGAATTTGGAACAAACGGGTAAGATTCAGGAGATGGCATCACACAGTTATTGCCATTGAAGTAGACCCTCCGAGGAAAAGCCCAACCTTTCTTTAGTGTAATTGTGTTTCCATCCTTCTCAAGTGTTAAATCTGACTGCACATTTCCTTTTGGTCCAGCTTGCATCAGGACATCATTATATGGTTTTCTCCCATAAAACATGGCAGTATCATCTGCATAATTAGATTATCATCAGTCCGATGAATGCCTTGACGGAGAATAGCAAAAGAAAATGTATTGTATCCATATGAATCAAATAAAGAGATAGAGGGCATACTAATCGATGGATAAGGCATGAGACGCTTGTATGAAAAGCTGGAAACTTTGGTAGCATTATTGAAGTTTGGATGCTGAACGACGAGTGTCCACTGTGTATAGTTGAATTGATAGTTGAAGTTTGTGATGGTGATCTTCACTCTCAAATACTTCTTGTAGTTTGATTTCACATGCCAATGCACTTTGACAGGGCACATATGTTTTGTGCATTGCAGCACTGGCTTATTTACTCCCTCTCCACTCGGTGTCTTCCTGCAATTACACTTGTTCGTTATTTTAAAGCTACTTAACAAGGCCAATTGTTACTTGTTTAAACGTGCTATGCGCATCAGTACCTTCATAAGAGAGAAAAGTATCGACTACTAGTACTTAATATAAAGCTTTGAACAATGGGAAATGCATATCTTACATGACACAGTTGCTGCTTTTCTGGCAGCCACAAGAACACAAAGGGCAAGGTGTGATACTTCTATTGTGAAAGGAAGACAAGGAGACACAACACGTTGGTCTCGGGGAGGCTAAGAACTGAGAGTAAGTGCATATCACTCTCCATGTCACTGCATATTGAGCAAAAATATTCAGGCTGTTAGAGACAGACTTAGGAAACACAATTTACTTCCAATTAAAAAGAAAAGGGCAGCTCAGTGCACTAAGCTCCCGTTATGCCGGACCACAAGGGTCTATTTTACGCGGCACCTTACCCTGCATTTCTGCAAGAGGCTGTTTCCATGGCTTGGTGACCTTCTGGTCGCATGGCAGCAACTTTACCAGTTACGCCAAGGCTCCCCTCCAAACACTATTTACTTCCAATCTTGGGTTAAAAATCGTGAAAATCAAACTTACTCATAGCCTTTGTCACTCGTCTACCATCAGGCGTGATGAAACGAGTGGAAGTGATGATTTTAGCAGGACCACAGGTATATCCAGGTCCTGGAGCGAGCAAAGTGAAATTTTTGGGAAGTTTGACGGTTCTGTTTGTAGTCCCAGCAGAGCCAACACTAATCTGAAATGCAGAGAGAGCAGCAGAAGGGTCTTTCCCCCACGAATCCAAAACACCACCCTTGCAGCAGTTAGCAATTTGCTGGTTAAAAGGGGTATTTGGCAACAAGTCAACAATGCTAGGATTTTTATCACAACTGTGAGGAATATTGGTTCTAAACTTTGAACAATCCCCTTGTTCAGTAGCTTGTGCTCCCAACATGGACCAAATTACCTCATTCTTTGCCCATGTCCATCCTAAAGTCCATCCAGGGCTCATTATCGGACGATACATTTGGTAATTGTTCATTGTCACCACTGCCTGAAGAATTTCAAGAATTCATGTACGTACCAAAAATCTCAAACTGCTTAGTATTAAAATGTGAATAACATAATAATTCAAATATATTTACCACATAACCATCAGGAGTCCAAGAAAGCACATCCCATTTGATTGTTATGTTTCCATTTGGATCCAATGCGTCAAAGGCAGCTGCAGTAAAAAGTAAGAAACTCAATTAATTATATTACAAAATTTATCAGAAAACTAGAATCACTCCAATTGAATTTTGAATGTTGAGAGCTACTACTTGAATATAATGAAATACCTCCACCAGAACATAGCACAAAAAGGAGAAACATTAAGGTATAAGAGTTCCAGGAAATCTTGCACTCCATTGTGTAAAACTAATCCAAATTTCTCGAGAATATAGAAGAGCTTAACGAAACAGTCTGCTTACTTGTAAACAGTGAGCTATAAAATTATGATCAAAATTTCCTGAAAGGAGTTGAAGAAAAAAAGGGAATACTGCTTTCAACGTGTAAAAATAGAAGGGGAGAAAAAAAATTGAACAAGTCGCATAGGAGGTTACTTCCTAGAAACAGACTCTAGAATTATTTAATACTGCAACCTCACTTTCTTGGTTTTTATCTACTAGTGTCAAAGTCCAACTTTGAATTAGTTGAATTTGTCTTGCATGAAGAGTTAATACTATATTAATATTGCTAGAAATGCCTCAAAAGAACTTAACTTAATAATGTTATGTACATTGTTCAACGAAATAGTACGAGTGGCTAGTTCAGAATCAATTCGAATCACTATATTTTACTCATGGGTGTAACTTGGACAACACTTTCTCTTTAAAAAAAAAATCTGAGAGAAAGCTCCTATATAACTCAAAAATTGAATTCAATTGAATAGATATTTTGCTTTCTGAACACTTCCAAGAGGCACTAATATAAAGAAGATGAAGAAATCACTTATATAGAGTTTAAGAATGAGAGGATTGAGCATATTATAACGCTTCTAAAACAAGTTTAAGAATTTGCATCGAAGATATGATCCAAAATCCATATCTGGACAATCAATTAATTCTAAAGAATTATACATAAAACTGAATCTCCTAAAACCAAAAACAAAAAATTGAACTATTGTCTGATCCAACTACCACTTAGTTTCTCATGTCTCGTATACTATAAGTTAAATTGACCAAATTCCAGCGTAGCATGCGGGATATCGAAGATTTTAACAGCCTAAAATGTTCGATTAAACTGAAAATATCAAAGGGAAGAAAAAAGAAGGTCGATATTATATGCCTCGTTGGATACTGAATTAAATTATTCGTTTTTTTTTTCCTTCACCCGTTCCTAAAGGATACACGTTACTTCTCCTCCATCGAGGAACTCATGTGCTCCTTCGTCCGAATAATACTTTATTCATCTGTTCCAGTATAAAGAAATAATTAAACACACGGGTCGAATAATATTTTATTCATTTGTTCCGGTTAAAAAAAAGTAAACTAAGGGTACGGTATTTTATATATTGTTTACCCTAAAATTCGAGTAACAATTAAACTTATTTAGTGGTTTTAAGGATACGTGATTTAATCAAATACCAATTGATAAACAAGGAATTGAATAGATAATCTGAATAGTAAAATAAATCAAACCAGTGTTCTAGCAGTGTTTTCGACCTCGATTCGAGATGGCCTCGAGGTTGGGTAACAAGAACAGTAAAGAACAAAAAGTAAACAATGATGAACAGTAATGGATAGTAAGTGAAATAGAGAGCAGCGTTTGTGTATATTCTTATCAGTCAAAAAATCCCCCTACAAATGAATGGGATCCCTCTTTATACAGTAGAGGAATCCTAAATAAGGTACAATTCTAATAACGGAAACAAATTCCATGATTGGTTTCAATAACCGCTTGATTCGATCTGTTACGGAATTTCCGCCGAGATCTTCGGTCGGTTGCTAATATCTCGTCATTCCGTTATTATGCTCGGTCTCGATCTTCAATGAGCACTTCGATCTTCATGCTCCATACTCTACCATTGTGCTCGAGCCTGGTCTATTACGAGCTTACTCTCGAGGCAACTCCTCGTGCCTACGAAATCGGATATGCCCGATTTCGACAGTATACAGATAGTCCCCGCGTTTCTTGGAATAAAATGATAAGAAATGGTTTGAGCCTCAATTTTCTGAAACCTCGATCATGACGTCGTCCTCATGACGTAAGCGAAGGTTGTGACCGAAATGTCCCGTCGGTTCAGTTCCCCAAATCATTAATGCCTGTCAGTTAGCGGTCGGCCACTAGCGCTACCGAACCGTCGCCGTGAGCCTATAAATACCCGCTCCTTCATTGAATCAAACTTTACTTTTGCTCTAATCAAACCTCTAAGTCTTCTTACTCTTTTCGTCTCCTCCTTTTCGTCGTTTGTAGAGCCACCTTCGTCAGCACCAAGACCACCAGTTTTTCATCTTCCTTCGCCCTTCTTTACTTATACCAATGGCAAAAATATCAAAGACCGTACCGCAGAAGGAGAAAGCTTCTTGCTCCTCTTCCCGGCTGTCCGACGACAAGGCACCGGTGGAGCCGCTTCCCCACGAGTACGTTCCCGGCCCGTGTACTCTAAAATCCGACTTCCAGGTCAAAAACCCTTCATCGATCCCGGGTCGATGCGAGCATGTGTCGATGTACATGTGCTAGATAACGAAGAGCCACCTCGAGGCCATAAAGACGGACTGCAACTGGGGTCCCGAGGTCGTGGTGCAAATTCCTGCTCCCAAAGAGAGCATCACCGCTTATGTGGAGGGGTTCCTAAGTATTTACACTTACCCCTTCACATTTGGTCCCCTTGACCCAGTGATTATTGATCTTTGTAAAATATATCAGGTCACCCTCGGCCAAATCCATCCTTCTCTATGGCGCATAGTAATCATGTTGCGCTTCTTTTCTAGCAAGGCCGAGGGGCTGGAGTTTACTTTAAATCACCTCATGCGGTTGTACCGGCCTCGAATGTATCGAGGACTAATCAGGTTCCAATGCCGGACAATGAAGGCCTTGTTCTCGAGCATTGACGATGACAAGGATCGGGGTTGGATGAGCCATTTTATACGGGTGAGGACCCGTGACATTATCCCGGAGGAGAAGATGTCGTTCCCTGAGGAGTGGAACTTTGAGGAGTGGAACTTTGACTGTAAGTGATCTTTTAAACTTTGTTCTTCGTACCTTCTTCGACTTTGCCTAATATCCCCTTTCGACATGCAAATATTCCTTGGATGCCTCAAGCGGTGCCTGACCTCAAAGATTGGGTTCGGAAGTTAGCCTCAACTTCCACTTATGCCGAACGCGCATGGCGTGATTTGTCAAAGGGCAGATGTGAGGCCAAGAACCACGGTAAAGATCTCTTTTTCCATGTTCTGAAACAATTTTTGTACTTCATTCATTACTAATTTTCTTTCATGCAAGCCTGACCAAGGATGCCATTTTGAGGCCCTCGAGTGGCGAGGAAGAAACCAAATCCCCGATTCTGAAGCCAGGGAAAGACAAGAAGTGGAAGAGTGCCTCGCAATCCGAGGACACAAAGCCCAAACCTCGAAGGGTGAGGAGGAAAGTAATTGCTCTCACGATGGACTCGGTCCAAGAACTGAGAGATGAAGAAGAGGAAGAAAAGGAAAATGCCTCGGCACTGACTGTCCGACCTAGGAAAGCCGTCGAGGTCACCAAACCTTCTGAGCCGATGGTGGCTGCTAAAATCAAGCCTCGTGTCGAGGAGGCTTCAAAAAAGAAATCGGGTGAGGATCCCGAATTACCAGAGTTCGAGATCATTTCTCGTCCATCCACAGCTACACCGACGGGGCCGGTTTTGAGACCCCGAAGACCGATCAGAGCGTCACGAGCGACTTGCTCGGGACTATGACAGCAGGTCACTTCCCTTCCCTTCCGACTTTTTCTAAGGAGGCGCTAAGGGAAGCTCGAGAGTTGAAGACCCCTAATATAGGCGGAGGCTCTAGTGTAGGGGATCCCTTTCGGGATTGCTTTACTGGAGTCGATGATGCCTCTGATATCAGTGACGCTTCTATTCTTTTAGAAGAAGCCCAACGTCTCTTATCTCGGGTAAGAATCAGTTACTGCACTTCTTTTCTTTACTCTTTTTTCTCTAAATCTGACTTGTGTTTTCCTTTATTTATTTTTTTACATGCCTTCGCCAAGTTTCGAGCTGACCTTAGCTAGTGTGAAACCGAGCTCCAAAGGGTCTCAGAGGAGAGGAACGCTCTGAAGCTTCTTTGTGGCCAAAAGGACGAAACTATAAAGGACCTTCAAGCGGATTTGGCCAAGGCTCGTGAGAAAGAGGCCGAGCTAGATAAGCAGGTAACCATACTTTTGATAGAGTATGGACTCGGCCCAACTGTGGAGGCTAATACTTCACTATCTCAGCTGCAGCAAAAGGTCAAAAGGATTGAGCTACTTCGGGGAGAAGTCGATCAGGTCAAGGCCGATTATGATCGGTGGAAAGAGAATATGGACCTCCTGACTGCGGAAAAAGAAACTACCTTGGCCAAACTGTCTTCAGCCGAGGTTCAACTTCGGGTCATCAAAGAGAAAAGTTCGGCCCAAGACAAGAGGATCGAGGAGCTTGAAATCGGGCTTGCTGAGGCCAAGGCAGAGATCGAAAAGACAAAGGTCATGGCGGACAAGTCCATTTCCATGTATTGGGCCGATGCTGAGGCTATTCAAATGCAGCTAAAGGAAGCTTCTGACGAGAGCGATGGATCATTGACTCGACAAAGTGTCAATCCTGGAGGGAAACCCTCGAGGAAATCCATGCTCGAGGTTTTGACCTCTCTGAGGAGATAGCCCGAGCCAAGGTGCTTGAAGCTGAAACCAGGCAGCTTGCCTCCTTCGATGACGAAGACGAAGATGAAGAAAGCAGTCGAGGCGGATCCGATGAGGGGCCTGAAGGAGAAGTTGCTCCCGGAGAAGAGGTCAAAACCGATCGTCGTTAGGACTTAGTTTCTCTTTTTGTAAGACCTTGATCAGTCTCTTCTACATAACATTTTTTACCAATATATAATAGAAAAATGTCTTTTGAATGTCTTCTCAGTTTTATGTTCAAACATGTTTTGTGCCTTTGCCTTGTGAAAATTTTGTTGTTGCATCCTTTGTAATCGAGTGAACACTAGCTCGAACTTAAAACAAACCCTTAGGTTTTTTAGACACGCAAGGGTGAGTCCCCGAGCTCAATAATATGTTCGAGATTTCGGATGGCTTGATCGATGCCATGACTGCACTGTTTTTATAACTAAGTTCGAGTAAGTTTCAAACTTAGAATAGAACAAACCCTTAGGTTTTTTATCAAATAATGGGTAATTTTCGAACTTACAGTAACATATCCCTTAAGGTTTTATGGCGGATCTTTGAGCTAAATTTAAGTTAGTTTTATTTGAACTCGGAATAGTGGAACCCTTAGGTTCGAGTTGAGTGAGAACAAGGTCTCGAACTCTAAATGTATTGGCCCTTAGGACCTTATAGGTTGGGCCCATATAGCCTCTAAAAGATAGCTATTATTTCCCCCTTTCGGCTTAAAAGACTTAGTAAAAATTTCTTAATGCATTAGCATGTATTTTTTACCCATTGGGTTTTTTAAGGGTCCGATGTCGGTTGAAACCCTTTTGCTTTTTGTGCCTTAGCACGTTTGTGTTAAGATAATTTGATACCTCTTAAGGTTTTTCGAGGACTGTTTTTATCGAAGCCTTTTTGATTATTTGCCGAGGGTAGCCTTTTTTAACCGGTTTTTCAAAGAATTTGAAGGCCTATCGTTATTGCAGAATTCAGACGTCTCTGAGCCGCGTTATTTAGGCTGTAGCCTTCGGGTATGTATTTTGGCCGTAGCCTTCGGGTATACCTCTTGGGCTAATTTCCCAGTAACATTTCAAACTTGTTTGAAATGTCAGTCCCCGAGAACGGTGGCCTTGGCCTATAGATCGAGGGGTGCCTATTTGAGATCTTATGAATTTGAGTTTAGATAACTCGAATATGCCTATCATTGATGGCAGTCCCCGAGTGTATATTTGCACTTTGGCTCTTGAGCCGTTTCTCACATTATCATAAGTATAAGGTTTGTATAGTAGAGAATTTTCTTCGAGACACAAAATATTTAATGAAGAGAGAATGCTTCTTTGAATAATTTATATATGCGCATATGTTTTTCCATCAGGGCTCGATTAATTTATATGGACACAGTTTACTTGACCGTTTGGCCCATTACAAAGCTTCCATATCGAGGCCCTTTGATACTATTCTTGAGAATATAACATCTGAGGGTAATGCCCTCCAGTATTCGAGGTTGATTGCAAAGAAGCCTTGGATACTATTGAATTGTCCTCAGGTAGAACATAATTGTTGCCTTGTTAAAAACCTCGCCGGAAAAATCCAGTTGGGATAAAAACCGATCTAAGGGGAAAAGAGTGCAATGCGTACTTTAAAACCCGAGGTCTCGATGTCTTTGGTCGAACTCCTTCAATGAGTTAGCATCGAATATATATAAATGAAAGAAGGGAGGGAGTCATACCTTAATAATAATATCGTTTGAGAAGTGATATATTCAGTTGTTTGGCAGTGGTTCGCCGTCCATCGTTCCGAGTTTATAAGACCCTTTTCTGACTATATCGAGGACTTGATAGGGTCCTTCCCAATTCGGGCCGAGCTTCCCTTCATTAGGATCTCGAGTGTTGATGGTGATCTTCCTTAGGACTAAGTCCCCGACCCTGAAATGGCGAAGGTTGGTTCTTCTATTATAGTACCTTTCGATTCGTTGCTTTTGTGCAGCCATTCAAACGAGTGCCGCTTCTCATTTTTCATCTAATAATTCAAGGCTAGTATTTATAGCCTCGTGGTTCAATTCCTCTGATGCATGTCGAAACCTTGCGCTGGGTTCTCCGACTTCAACTGGAATTAAGGCTTTGGAGCCATACACTATGGAAAACGGAGTTGCCCCTGTACTGGACTTCGATGTTGTTCGATATGCCCAAAGGACTTCGGGCAGAATTTCTCTCCATTTCCCTTTAGCTTCGTTCAACCTTTTCTTTAGGTTTTGGATGATAGTCTTGTTCGTCGATTCGGCCTGTCCGTTCCCACTAGGGTGATATGGTGCTGACAATATCCTTTTTTATTTTACGGTCTTCAAGAAATTTCATCACTTCATTGCTGATAAATTGTTTACCATTGTCGCATACTATTTCTGCGGGTATCCCAAATAGACACACGATGTGATCCTAGACAAAGTCTATAACCTCTTTTTCTCTCACTTTCTCGAACGCCTGTGCTTCAACCCATTTAGAGAAATAGTCAGTCATAAATAAAATGAACTTAGCTTTACTTGGGGCCGATAGAAGAGGACCGACGATATCCATCCCCCGTTTCATGAATGGCCATGAGGATAGGACTGAATGATGTTGTTCTCCGGGCTGATGGATCATCGGTGCAAACCTTTGACATTTATCACATTTTCGAACAAACTCCTTAGTATCTTTTTCCATGCTATCCCAATAGTATCTTGCTTTAATGATTTTGTGAATCAGTGATTCGGCGCCGGAGTGGTTCCCGCAAGTGCCTTCATGGACCTCTCGTAAAACATAATCGGTGCCTCCTAGTCCTAAGCACACTGCTAATGGTCCATCGAATATTCTTCTGTATAATGTTCCATCTTCAGCCAATGTGAATCGAGCAACTTTGGTTCGTAGGGTCTTCGACTCTTTAGGGTCCGATGAGAGCTTTCCATTCTTCAAGTATTCAATATATTTATTCCTCCAATCCCAGGTTAAGCTTGTAGAGTTTATCTCGGCATGACCTTCCTCGATCACAGATCTCGAGAGTTGAACGACAGTCCCCGAGCTGATCTCATCTTCCTCAACCAATGACCCCAAGTTTTCAAGTGCATCGGCCTTACTGTTTTGTTCTCGAGGTACATGCTGTAAAGTCCATTCCTTGAAATGGTGTAAAGTTACCTATAGCTTATCCAAATACCTTTGCATTATATCCTCTCGAACTTCGAAGATTTTGTTTACTTGGTTCACCACCAGTAAAGAGTCACACTTGGCTTCAGTGACTTCTACCCCCAAGCTTTTAGCTAGCTCGAGACCTGCAATCATGGCCTCATACTCGGCCTCATTGTTGTTAGTTAACCTAGAAGTTTTTATAGATTGCCTAATAGTGCTACCCGCGGGCGGCTCCAAAATGATGCCTAGCCCGGACCCCTTCACATTTGAAGCGCCGTTTGTGAAAAAGGTCCATACCCCCGATGACGTACTCGATTTTAACAAGAGTTCCTTTTCAACTTTGGGTACGAAGGTTGGCGTGAAATCGACCGCAAAGTCCGCTAAAATTTGAGACTTGATGGCCGTCCGGGGTTGATATTCGATGTCGTACCCACTAAGTTCGATGACCCATTTGGCCAATCGGCCCGACAGTTCAGGCTTGTGAAAAATATTACGAAGTGGGTAAGTGGTTAATACGCATACGGGGTGACATTGAAAGTATGGTCTTAACTTTCTAGAGGTGCTTATCAGTGCAAGTGCCAATTTGTCTAAGTATGGATATCTAGTTTCTACTTCTCCTAAGGTTCAACTTACATAATAAACGGGAAATTGCGTACCTTGCTCTTCTCGAAATAGGACACCACTTACCGTGACTTCCGATACTGCCAAGTACAAGTAAAGTTTCTCATCTGCCTTTGGAGTGTGAAGCAGTGGTGGGCTCGATAGGTATCGCTTCAACTCTTCCAATGCATGTTGGCATTCCGGAGTCCAGGCGAAATCGTTCTTCTTTTTTAGTAAAGAGAAAAATCTGTGACTTCGATCCGATGACCTCAAAATGAATCGGCCTAAGGCAACTATCCGTCCAGTTAGACTCTGTACGACTTTTACACTATCCACGACGGCGATATCTTCGATGGCCTTGATTTTATCGGGGTTGATCTCGATCCCCCAATTCAATACCATGAAGCCGAGGAACTTGCCCGAACTAACCCCGAAAGGCACATTTCTCGGGGTTGAGCTTCATGTTGTATTTCCTTAAAATCTCGAACGTTTCCTACAAATGAGCCAAATGGTCCTCTACACACAAAGACTTAACTAGCATGTCATCAATATAAATCTCCATTGATTTACCTATTTTTTCTTCGAACATTTTATTCACTAGTCATTGGTAAGTAGCTCCTGCATTTTTCAGCCCAAAGGGCATTACATTATAACAATATGTTCCATATTTGGTGATAAATGAAGTCTTCTCTTGGTCTTCCGGGTTTATTTGGATTTGATTGTACCCGGAATAGGCATCGAGAAATGTAAGGATCTTGTGGCCGGCGGTGGCATCGATCATGCGATCGATGTTAGGCAGTGGAAAGGAATCTTTGGGGCACGCCTTGTTTAAATCCTTATAATCTACACACATTCTAAGTTTATCCCTTTTTTTAGGGACTACCACTACATTGGCTAACCATTCGGGATATTTTACCTCCCGAATGGATCCTATTTTGAGAAGTTTAGTTACCTCGTCCTTTATGAATACGTGCTTTACTTCGGACTGGGGTCTTCTCTTTTGCTTCACTGGTTTGAATCTAGGGTACATGCCTAGCCGATGTGTCGTTACCTTCGGTGGAATCCCTATCATGTCTAAATGGGACCAAGAAAAATAATTTATATTATTAATAAGAAATTGAATAAGGTTTCTCCTGAGTTCGGGGGTTAATCCCGTTCCCAGTTATACCTTTCTCTCGGGTAGGTACTCGATCAATATAACATGTTCCAGCTCTTCGACCGTTGATTTGGTGGCGTCAGTATCTTCGGGAACAACAAAAGTTCGAGGGGTCAGAAAATCCTCCTCTTCTTCTTCTATCTCCCGCTTCCCCGATTCGGTCGAGGCTGGTGGCTGTGATTGCTATTTGACTTCCTATTTATCTTTGATGCTCGACCTTTCTGAGGTTGATAGTGTAGATATCGGTGTTACCTCATCGACCGCAAATATTTTTTTTGCAGCATGCTGCTCCCCATATACTATTTTTACACTGTCTGATGTCGGAAATTTTATCATTTGGTGGAGAGTCGAAGGGACTGCTCTCATATTGTGGATCCAAGGCCTTCCGAGTAGGGCATTGTACCTCATGCCGCCCTCGATCATATGGAACTTAGTATGTTTAATGGTTCCAGCCACGTTCACCGGTAGAATAATCTCTCGTTTAGTTGTTTCACTGGCCATATTGAAGCTGTTTAGGACCCGAGCTGCGGGCACGATTTGATTTTATAGGCCGAGCTTCTCCACAACCCTCGATCGGAGTATATTTGCCGAGCTACCTGGATCCACTAAAACACACTTAACTTGAACTTTATTTAATAAGATAGAAATTACCAGAGCGTCGTTGTGGGGCTGAGAAATGCCTTCTGCTTCTTCGTTGTTAAATGATATAGTGCTTTCGGGCACATAATCTCGGGTTCGTTTTTCCCTAGTGATTGATACCTTACTGCATTTGAATACGGGTCCCTGTGAAATGTCGACCCCACCGACGATCATATGAATGACATGTTGGGGTTCCTCCTGTTCATTTTTCCTGTTGGCATCTCTTTCTCTGAAATGATTCTTGGGTCGATCGCTGAGGAACTCTCGAAGGTGGCCCTCATTGAATAGACGGGCTACCTCCTCCCTTAATTGCCTGCAATCCTCGATTTTGTGACCATGCGTGCCATGATACTTGCATATAAAATTTGGGTTTCTTTTTGAAGGATCAGTTTGTATGGGTCTGGGCCACCTAGTATCTTTGATCCTTTCGATTGCCGATACAATGCTTGATGCATCAATGCTAAAGTTATATTTCGATAACCGAGGTACTTTAGTGGGATCGGCGTACTTGTCAAAACCACTCTTGCTCATAAGTCCGTGAAAATTCTGTCCTCGATCACTTCTCCGATCGTTCAGGGCAGAATTGCGTCCTAAACCATTATCCTTATTGTTCCTTTGTTCTGCGGTATATGGTTGATATTGGTCTCTATTCGACCTTGGCTCCTTGTCAACGGTTCTATGGTTTTTAACTTGTGACCTATTTGGATATGCTGAACCGGAAGGGGCTCCCAATTGATCATCCTCGACCCTGATTTTCGATTGGTATCGATTGTGCACATCTGCCCAAGTTACATCTGGATATTCGATCAAATTTTGTTTTAACTGATGTGATGCTATCGAACTCAGCTCATTCAACCCTTGGGTGAAAGCTTGAACGGCCCAATCATCTATGACCGGTGGCAACTCCATGCATTCCATTTAAAATCGGGACACGAACTCCCTAAACATTTCATTATCCCTTTGTCTTACCTTGAAAAGGTTCGATTTCCTCGTTGCGACTTTTATGGCCCAGGCGTGTGCCTTTACGAAAGAATTTGCTAACATGGCAAATGAGCCGATGGAATTTGGTGGCAGGTTGTGATACCAAATCATTGCTTCCTTCGAAAGGGTCTCTCCGAATATTTTGAACAACACAGATTCGATTTCATCATCCTCTAAATCGTTACCCTTGATGGTGCATGTATATGAAGTAACATGCTCATTGGGATTGGTGGTACTATTTTATTTGGGTATGTCTGGCATACGAAATTTCTTTGGAATAGGCTTCGGAGCCGCACTTGGAGGAAAGGGCTTTTGTACACACTTCTTTGAATCCACTCATTTCAAGATTGGCGGTGCCCCTGGTATATGATCAACTCGAGAGTTGTATGTCTCCACTTTTTTATCATTGGCTTCGATTCTCTTCTTCCCTGATTCAATTCTTTTGGTGATCTCCTCCAGCATTTTAATTATCGCAGGATCAGTCCCCGATTCATTACCATTCGGCCTCTCCGGTACTGGCTCGGTACGATGAGTAATTTTCGGCTCGACCTATTCGGAGCTCTATGTTGATTTTGTAACTGAGCAATAGCGTTTTGCTGAGCCTAAGCATCTCGAATATTACTTGGAGACTGACTCCCTCGTCTCCTCTGACTTGTGTTCCTTGGCCATAGATTGGCCTTCTCTGCGTACACTCCCATCGAGATCTGCGCCTAGGTTCGTATTTAGGGCAACGTGCGAACTGACATCGACGGGGTTGGCAACCGGTGCTCCCCCGTGATTAGCCTGTGGTACTTCGATTCCTGGAGCAATCACATTTTCGTTTTCACCATGGAATCCGAGGCCATTGTCACCATGTGTGGATGCGTTTTGTGAGTTTGACATGTTTTAATCTGAAAGCAAAGATACTTGACAAGAACAAGCGTAAAATAGTGTGTTTCACCAGAATCAGTACTGAAAAATCACTATTATCCTTAGCCCCACGGTGGGCGCCAAACTGTTTACCCTAAAATTCGAGTAACAATTAAACTTTTTTAGTGATTTTAAGGATACATGATTTAATACAATACTAATTGATAAACAAGGAATTGAATAGATAATCTGAATAGTAAAATAAATCAAACCAGTGTTCTAGCAGTTTTTTCAACCTCGATTCGAGATGGCCTCGAGGTTGGATAACAAGAACAATAAAGAATAGAAAGTAAACAATGATGAAAAGTAATGGATAATAAGTGAAATAGAGAGCAACGTTTGTGTATATTCTTATCAGTTAAAAAATCTCCCTACAAATGAATGGGATCCCTCTTTATATAGTAGAAGAATACTAAATAAGGTACAATTCTAATAACGGAAATAAATCCCATGATTGGTGTCAATAACCGCTTGATTCGATCTGTTCCGGGATTTCCACCGAGATTTTCGGTCGGTTGCTAATATCTCATCATTCCGTTATTATGCTCAGTCACCCTACAACACATTACAATTTTTTGGTAATGGTGGCTCTAGAGCCGATGGTCTATCAAAAACAAGCTATTTATCTTTTTAATAGCATGAGTAACGTATGCGTACACTCTACCTTCCTCAGACCCCACTTGTTAGACTGCATTGAATTTGTTGTTGTTGTTGTTGTTAAAGGTGGCTCCGCCACAACTTTCAGCTATGGCGTTTAAACTTACTATAAACTCAAAAACTTTTAAAAGGATGTTCACTATGTATGGATCAATTAAAATATATGAGTCTTTGTTTGCATGTACGAGTTTGTCACGGTTCATTTTGAGTCCACTTTTTTCTTCACTCAAGTTAAAGGAGTACCGGGTATTTTTATTTCTGGAAAAGAGAATGTTTTGTTTTTCAAAACAATTGTTTTGTCCAACCACGTTTTCGATTATCGAACCCCTGTTAGATGAATGGAAATTTTCCAAAACCTTTCCAATGTGGCATTTGATGCAAGATCTGAGTTTGACTGAACCAGTAAACATTTTGACAGCAACATCTAACAAAGCACTGATCAGGATCATAGAAAGTGGGGGCATCTTTGAATTCAAACGATATTCCTTTAAATGTTCTAAAAATTTCTGTTGATGGACTTTTTTAAATCATTGTTTATATTTTGACCTCATTACAAAAGATTTTGACAAAATAGCCATGCATCAGAATTTTAAATTATGTTCTTCAGAATTTTGAAGCAATCCCTCAAAATTCTCAAGTAATTGAAATTCTGACGAATTTGTCAGAATTTGTGACAAAATTCTGAGGATCACCATAATTGCTGCATGTTTTAAAATTCTGTAAATCGAAAAAATCCTACAAAACGAACTTTAAATTTTTAGTGGGACTTTTTTACCAAACTTTTTTTACTAGGGTCAAAATATAAATAATAACACTGAAATATCCTATTTCCATCATTATTCTTTAAATATTCGACTTCAAAACGTGCAACAAATACCGCCCAAGAAGTAATCCAATAACGAAACTCGTCTTCGATGGAACCCACTGGCTTAAATTCCCTCTCTATGCTTCGGTTGGTATTGCTGGCTAACTAGTTTAGGGGTCGACTGGTTTTTTCTGTTTTCTTAAAACACATAAACATTGAACCAAATTCGTGAACCCTTACTCGTAATTAACTAAATACATTAAACTTTGGTAAAGGATGTTCAAAGACTTATATGGCACACTTCTTCCAATCACATAAGCACCGTTTCACTACATTGTCTAGTGTCCACATTTACAAGTACTTTTAAACCTAACATGTGATCCTATTTTATTTTTAACCCGTCCAAAAAAGAATGATATCTTCTTATGCTTAATAACAATTTAAATATAAACTTCTCATATTACTCTTAGTGAGATAATTTATAGCCACAACAATTTGTATGGCTTAATCTCAAAAGATTTTTCTTTTTCTCTTGTCACGAATTAACGTGACTCCATTTGAATTAGAGATCAAGAAGGAATTGGGAGGGGCTCCTTAGTTAATTATAATTGTTTATCAGTCCTTATGTTATAGTCTCCTAGTTTAGGAATATCACAGTTTAGTCTATAGTACTCAGTCTAATGAATTAAGGACACCTATCCATTAGATACCAACAACCAGTACAACAATGCCTCTATCATCTTCTATTCTGCCCCTATGCATTGTAATCGTCAATCAGATTTTATGAATCTAATTTACTGTTTTGCTTAGCTTTTCATTCTTTTTCCTTTTCGTTATTCACGAGCTGCCTTCAATTCAACTGTTGTAGCTCAACACGCTACATTTTGGTATCAGAGCATCCGTCTTGGGCAACCATGGTGGATAAGACCCGACACTCCGAAGACGGGGGTGGTACTTCCAACCTCGAAACACAGATCCAAGTGTTCATAGCAACCTCTAGCAAGAGGATTGAGAACTTGGAAAGTTGCAGAAAAAATGAGAAGTAGCAGCCCAACGATTGGAATCATTGGTGGTTGATATTAATCGGAGGGAAGCTTCCCGACATGAAGTACAATCTAACATGGCGCTAGCTCAAGAAGGTGCGTATTTGGAGTCGGGACAGTCATCTGTTCATGGAGCTCCTCTAGCTACGTCGATACCGGTAACCCCATCGTCAGTAACAAGGGTTACTCATCCTCATTCAGCTCCATTGATACCGGCTTACCCTGGTGTTACCAATGGGTTGTGGTTGCCACCGACCCCGACGACTCTCATTTTTTTCGGTACCATAAGCGGCTTACCTCTTCCTACTCCTACCCATCTACCTAGATTAACCTATACAACACCAGCTAGTGACCCATTGACATTTGCCCCTATGAGCTCTTATTTTTCACACAACTAGTCACCACTACTAAAAAACAGCAAATCTGCAACCGTCAAATCAGTCGAAAATCAATTTTTTTCGACAGATTTCCAGCTGAAAAGTGTCAGTTGGAACACACGTGGTCGCAATATATTTGCAATTGAATTGGTCAAAAATTTGCGACGGATTCGCAAACTACAAAATACGGGGACATTTGAAATTAAGCCATTTGCATTTGCGACTGATCAAAATTATAAAAAAAAAAAAAAAATTAAAAGTTTTGATTGATTCCGTCGGAAAATTAAAAAATAAAATAAAATTTTAATAAATTATTCTGACTGAAACAGTCGTAAATATTGATTATTAATTAATTAAAAATATCAAAAATTCTCCATTTGTGACTGATTCAGGTGAAATCTTAATTAATTTTGTTAGAAATTTTCAATTTACGACTGAATCAGTCGCACATCTAGGTAATTCCTGGTGAAATTTGCGACTGAATCAGTCGCAAATCTGGGCATTTTAAGCAGAATTCTGGTGTATTTCTAATTACACCACCTGCCAAATAAAACAGCCAACCAAACACCTAATAACTAACCCAAAACCTAATATAACAATCCAAACCCAATATTTACTACAAAAAGAACAGTAATATTTATAACAATTCAACCAACTAATCAAACAACCAACTATCAAATAACATAAATTACACATGTCTCTGACTTCAAATCTAAAACATTCAAATAGCCTATTTAGAATCGGTCTCCTCCTCAGATTCAGACTCTATTGCAGCTCCTTTCTTGCTTTTCTTTTTAAACAATTTTTAGATCAAAGTCTGAGTTGCTTGAAATTCTTGCGATATTTGATCCACTTTTTGACGCATAACTTCCATGTCTTCTTGTGAAACTGATGCCCTAGGGAATAATGCTGCTGGTGGATGACTGGAGAATAATCCCGTAGACTTGACATTTATTTATTATTTTCACGAGAAATAAAGAAAAGAAAGTAAAAGAAGTAAGAAAACAAGTACGCAACTTTCAAACTAATACCAACAACTTTCAAACTAATACCAAAATAGATAATTACATAATATTTATACCTTTATTCACTCCACCATCCGTCTGTAACGACCCGGCCGATCGTTTTGAGAATTAGAGCCCCGATCCCCTAATATCTACTTTTCCTATATTTGTTTCTGTTTTTGGGAATGCCGGAGTGATTGGTTATGGAATCTAGAGAGTTTTGGGACACTTAGTCCCTAGTTGTAAATTTAAGCCTTAGAGTTTGGACCGTAGTCAGAACTGTGTGAAGACGGATCCGAAATCGAATTCCGTCGACTCCGTTAGCTCCGTTGAGTGATTTTGGGATACGGAGGGCGTCTGGAATGTGTTTTGGAGGTCTGTAGTAGATTTAGGCTTGAATTGGCGAAAGTTAGTTTTTCGGCGATTTCGGCCGATAGTGAAAATTTTGATATCGAGCTTCGAATGGAATTCCAAAAGTGGTTGTAGGTTCGTAGTATCATTTGTGACCTATGTGTAAAATTTGAGGTCATTTTGACTAGATTTGATGTGGTTCGGCGTCGTTTGTAGAATTTAAAAATTTTTAAATTCGTAGGCTTGAATCTGTTCTTAATTCATGATTTTTGTGTTGTTCGACGTGGTTGAAGGCTCGACTAAGTTCGTATGGTGTTTTAGGATTAGTTGGTATGTTTGGTTGAGGTCCCGAAAGCCTCGGGTGTATTTCAGATACTTAACGGGTGAAAGCTTGGACTTAGAGGAATTTTTTATTTTTGCTGGTTCTGGTGTTTTCGCACCTGCGGTGGGGAGTCCGCAGGTGCGGCCTCGCAGAAGCGAGGCTTGGATCGCAGGTGTTCTTTTAGGCTGGGGAGTCAGTGGTCGCAGATGCGACGAGTGAGCCGCAGGAGCGGAGCCGCATCTGTGGAAGGGCAGTCGCAGATGCGGAGGTGAGAAGGACCCAAGGTTCCGCAAAAGCGGACGATTGAGCACAGAAGCGCATCCGCAGGTGCGGACTCAAGCACGCAGGTGCGGACCCAGCCCGGATAAGTGACCTTCACACCTGCGATAATATTTTCGCAGGTGCGTGACCACAGGTGCGGTCCTAGGTCCGCAGGTGCGGAAACCGCTGGGCAGAAAAGAGGATTTCGAGGGTGTGAAATTTCATAACGCAAAATTCGATTTAGAGCTCGGTGGGAGACGATTTCTCGAGGGATTTTGAAGGAGAACTATTGGGTAACTAATTCTAACTCTATTTTGATCATAATAAATTAATCTATTATTGTTTTCCTCGTCTAATTAAGGAAT
Organism: Nicotiana tabacum; assembly: GCF_000715075.1. Lineage (NCBI taxonomy): Eukaryota > Viridiplantae > Streptophyta > Magnoliopsida > Solanales > Solanaceae > Nicotiana > Nicotiana tabacum. The sequence continues at coordinate 27,250,460 of NC_134083.1, forward strand.
TTGAGGGTAGAAGTTTGGAAATGGAGGGGAAGGTTCCCCAATTGAAAACGTGAGATTTGAATGGGAATTTGGCATCGCATTTAGATGATTTTTGTTCGAGTAAACTTTTGAGTGAATGGGTGTTCAAAATTTATAATTTTACCCGATTCCGAGTTGTGGGCCCGGGAAGACTTGTTTGGGCATTTTTTCTAATTTCACGCTTTAGCTTCGAATTAATTAGCTAAATTGGTTACCTGTAGTTATATTTACATTATGAAATTAATTTGAATAGATTCGGGCCATTTGGAGTCGGATACTCATAGCAAGAACGTGATATCGAGTTGATCTGAGCGGTTCGAGGTAAGTGGCTTGCCTAATCTTGTGTTGGGACTTTCCCTGAGGATGTTTGATATTAATTAATGTGTGGGCGCCGTATATGTGAGGTGACGAGTACGTACACATGCTATTATTGCAAAAATCTCGTTTTTCCCTTTCTAAATCATAAACTGTTTTTCCTTATTAAATTGCACTAATACGTTTAATTGTTAAACTTAGATTAGAGAAGCATGCTTACGTGTTTTAACTGCCTAATTGACATTCTGTGCGCCATGCTTAGTTAAGTCTCTATTTTTCCTTATCTGTGTCCAGTATAAACTGTATAACTCGATGCCATACCTGCCATTTCATCTTGCGTTGCATATTTAAATTGGGACTACGTATTCCGGGAGATCCCCCTGTACTGCATATTTACTTTGGGACTACAGACGTATTTCAGAAGATCCCCCAGCACTGCATATTTACTTCGGGACTACGGACGTATTTCGGGAGATCCCCCAACACTGCATATTTACTTTGGGACTACAGACGTATTCCAGGAGATCCCCCAGCACTGCATATTTACTTTGGGACTACAGACGTATTCTGAGAGATCCCCCTGTACTGCATATTCATTTGGAACTATGGGACGGTATCCCGGGAGATTCCCCACTGTGTTTACCTTGTTCTGAGCCTAGGGCTCCCTTAAATGTTAAACTTTCGAGAATTTCTTTAACTGTGTTACCGTAAATTTTACTTATATCTTTTACTGTTTAATTTATTATATTTACTCCGGTAGGTCCTTGATCTGACCTCGTCACTACTCGACCAAGGTTAGGCTTGGCACTTACTGGGTACCATTGTGGTTTACTCATGCCCTTCCCTGCACATGTTTTCGTGTGCAGATCCAGGTGCGAGCTATTAGCCTCGGGGTTAGTGCGTGCTGCTGTTTTTAGGAGACTTGAAGGTACTACTGCTGGCATCCGCAGATCTTCGGAGTCCCCTTCTACTCCCTCGCCTAGAGATTTTCTTTATTATCTTTAGACTTTTGTATAGAGCTACATAGATTATAACAGCTTGTGACTTAGTGATATTTCGGGTCTTGGAAAATTATTTGTATATGCCGGGTGGTACTACTCTTGGCTATTCACAATATGTTGTTTATCTTTAAAATATTGTCTTTTCTTTATTTATTTTTTAATATTTTATTTTTTCGTAATATTTATCTTACCTAGTCGTAAAGACTAGGTGCCATCACGACACCTTAGGAGGGTTAAATTTGGGTCGTGACAAGTTGATATCAGAGCACTAGGTTCATAGGAGTCGCGAGTCACAAGTCGGTTTATTAGAGTCTCGCGGATCGGTGCGGAGACGTTCGTACTTATCTTCGAGAGGATATGTAACTCTTAAGAACAATCATATTTCTTTGATTTCCTTGTCGTGCGAGTTATTGACACCAAAAATTCTAAGATTCTATTCTATTCTTTATCACAGATGGTGAGGACCCGTACTGGGAGGACCGACGACCAGGCACCCGAGCCCCCTGCCAGAGCCGCCAGATGGCGGGGTCAGGGTAGAGGACGACCACGCGGTGCAGCCCGAGCACCTATGAGAGCTGCGTTAGAGGAGCCCACAGCAGCTCCAGCTGGAGGGCCAACACCGGAGATCCCTATTGCTACTCTAGCCCTCCAGGAGACTTTAGCTCAGTTCATGAGCATGCTCAACACTCTGGCTCAGGCTGGACTATTTACGATAGTTCCCGCTACATCTCAGGCCGGGAGAGGGGCACAGACTCCCGCAGCCCGCACGCTTGAGCAGAGGGTCCAGGTTGATCAGGCCCCAGAGTATATTCCTATGCCCCTAGTGGCTCCGATTCAGCATGAGATCAGGGTAGCTGCTTCCGAGGCAGAGCAACCCAGATTGAGAGGTACAAGAAGTACCACCCACCTACTTTCAGCGGACTAGCTTCAGATGATGCTCTGGGTTTTCTTGAGGAGTGTCATCGTATTCTCCGCACTATGGGCATTGTGGAGATGAGTGGGGTTTCGTTCACCGCTTTCCAGCTGAGGGGAGCAGCATATCAGTGGTGGCATGCCTATGAGCTGAGTAGTCCGGACGAGGCAGCCTCACTCACTTGGACTCAGTTTTTAGAGATGTTCTTGCATGAGTATGTTCCTCAAAGCCTAAGGGATGCTTGGCGCGCAGAGTTTGAGCAGTTGCGTCAGGGTGCTATGACTGTGTCGGAGTATGCAGTCTGTTTCAGTGAGTTAGCTCGCCATGCACCGGCTCTGGTTGCTACAGTCAGAGAGAGGGTTCGTCGCTTCATTGAGGGACTCTACCCCAGTATTCGGACCAGCATGGCCAGGGAGTTGGAGATGGACATCACTTATCAGCAAGCAGTGAGCATTGCTAGGAGAGTGGAGGGCATGTTTGCCCGGGATGGAGAGGAGAGAGAGGCCAAGAGGTCTCGAGAGACTGGTCATTATTCAGGAGCTCGTGCACCAGCAGCACGCTATGGTAGGGGTTTTGTGAGTTGCCCTGCTCATTCAGCTCTTCCAGCAGCCAGCGGTGTTCTAGCTCCTCCTAAACCTCAGGAGCCCTATTATGCACCGCAAGTATCCTGTATGCTTCCTACTCGAGGTGCTATTACCGGCCAGTCCAGCAGGCCAAGTCCGATTCAGTCTCAGCCGTCGCGTCCTCCGAGAGGTTGTTTTGAGTATGGTGACACTCGTCACCTGGTTAGAGATTTCCCCAGAGCCAGGAGGGGTGCACCCTCACAGACTTATCAGCCTCCACGTGCTCCACCGGATCCTTCGGCCATTCTTCCAGCACCAGCTTCCACCCCACCTTCTCAGCCAGCTTGAGGCGGATGTCGGGGAGGTCGAGGTCACCCTAGAGGGGGAGGCCAGGGTAGGTACTATGCCCTTCCAGCCCGTTCAGAGGCCGTTGCTTCAGACTCAGTCATCAAAGGTATCGTCCCTGTCTGTCATAAGGATGCATGAGTATTATTTGACCCAGGCTCTACGTATTCATATGTGTCTTCTTACTTTGCTCCACTTTTGGGGATATCTCGGGATTCTTTGAGTTCCCCTGTTTATGTATCTACTCCCGTGAGAGATTCTCTTGTTGTGGACCGCGTATATCGGTCGTGTTTGATTGCTCTTAGTAGTTTTGAGACCAGAGCCAATTTATTATTACTCACTATGGTAGATTTTGATGTTATCTTGGGCATGGACTGGTTGTCGCCCCATTATGCTATTCTTGACTGTCACGCTAAGACCGTGACACTGGCTATGCCAGGCTTGCCGAGATTTGAGTGGAGAGGTACCTTAGAGTATACTCCCCGCAGGGTCATTTCATTTCTTAAGGCTCAACGAATGGTTGAGAGGGGTGTGATGCGTATTTGGCCTATGTGAGAGATGTCAGTATTGTTACCCCTATAGTTGAGTTAGTTCCAGTAGTGAGGGACTTTTCAGATGTGTTTCTATCTGATCTTCCGGGCATGCCGCCCGACAGAGATATTGATTTTGGCATTGATTTGTTGCCAGGCACTCAGCCCATTTCTATTCCTCCATACCGTATGGCTCCTCCTGAGTTAAAGGGGTTAAAGGAGCAGTTGCAGGAGTTGCTTGATAAGGGTTTTATCAGGCCCAGTGTATCACCTTGGGGGTGCTCCGGTCTTATTTGTGAAGAAGAAGAAGGATGGTTCTGTGCGTATGTGTATTGATTATCGGCAGTTGAACAAGGTTACAGCGAAGAACATGTATCCTTTGCCTCACATGGAAGATTTATTTGATCAGTTACATGGTGCCAGGGTGTTTTCCAAGATTAACTTGCGTTCTGGCTATCATCAGTTGAAGATTCGGGATCCGGACATACCGAAGACTGCTTTCAGGACCAGATATGGTCACTATGAGTTTCTTGTCATGTCATTTGGGCTAACCAATGCCCCAACAACCTTTATGCATTTGATGCATAGTGTGTTCTGGCCTTATCTTGATTCCTTCGTTATTGTGTTTATTGATGACATCCTGGTATATTCACGGTCTCAGGAAGATCATGAGCAGCACCTGAGGACCGTGCTTCAGACCTTGAGAGAGAAGAAATTGTATGCAAAATTTTCTAAGTGTGAATTCTGGCTTGATTTTGTGGCATTCTTGGGCCACATAGTATCTTGTGATGGGATCAAGATAGATCCGAAGAAGGTGTAGGCAGTGCAGAGTTGGCCCAGACCATTATCAGCTATGGAGATTCGCAGTTTTCTTGGTTTGGAGGGGTATTACCGTTGCTTTGTGGGGGGGATTTTCATCCATTGCCGCACGTATGACCAGGCTGACCTAGAAGGGTGCTCTGTTCAGGTGAACCGAGGAGTGTGAGGAGAGCTTTCAGAAGCTCAAGACAGCTTTGACTACAGCCCTAGTATTAGTATTGCCTACATGTTCGGGGTCCTACAGTGTCTATTGTGATGCCTCGAGGATTGACCTTGGACCAGTATTGATTCAGGACGGTAGGGTGATTGCCTACGCGTCTAGACAGTTGAAGGTGCATGAGAAGAATTATCCGGTTCATGATCTCGAGTGAGAAATTATTGTTCACGCCCTGAAGATCTGGCGTCATTATTTGTATGGTGTTCCCTATGAGATTTACACTGATCATCGGAGTTTGCAGGACTTGTTCAGACAGAAGGACCTTAATTTGCGTCAGCGGAGGTGGTTGGAGCTACTTAAAGACTATGATGTCACTATATTATACCACCCTGGGAAGGCCAATGTAGTGGCCGACACCTTGAGTCGCCGGGCAGAGAGTTTGGGGAGTTTGGCATATCTTCCGGTAGCTGAGAGGCCCTTAGCCTTGGATGTTCAGGCCTTAGCCAGCCAGTTCGTGAGATTGGATATTTCAGAGCCTAGCCAGGTATTAACTTGTGTGGTTGCTCGGTCTTCTCTTTATGACCGCATCAGGGGGCGCCAGTATGATGGTCCTCATCTTCTAGTTCTTCAGGACAGGGTTCGATGAGGTGGTGCTAGAGATGTGACTATTGGTGATGACGGTGTGATGTGGAAGCAGGGCTGGATCTGTGTGCCCAATGTAGATGGGCTTCGGGAGTTGATTCTCGAAGAGGCCTACAGCTCGCGGTACTCCATTCATCCCGGTGTCGCGAAGATGTACCAGGATTTGAGACAGCACTACTGGTGGAGGAGGATGAAGAAGGATATAGTTGGGTTTGTGGCCAAGTGTCTCAACTGTCAGCAGGTCAAATATGAGCACCAGAGGCCGGGTGGATTACTTCAAAGGTTAGAGATCCCAGAGTGGAAGTGGGAGCGGATCACCATGGACTTTGTAGTTGTACTTCCATGGACTTTGAGAAGGTTCGATGCTCTTTGGGTGATCGTGGATCGGCTGACCAAGTTAGCTCATTTTATTCCAGTGTTGACCACTTATTCTTCTGAGAGGTTGGCTGAGATTTATATCAGAGAGATTGGCCGCCTTCATGGTATTCCAGTATCTATCATTTCAGATAGAGGTACACAATTCACATCACGATTTTGGAGAGCCGTACATCAGGAGTTGGGTACTAGGGTGGAGTTGAGCACATCCTTTCACCCTCAGATGGATGGGCCATCCGAGCGCACGATTTAGATTCTTGAGGATATGCTTCGTGCCTGTGTGATGGAGTTCGGAGGGTCATGGGACCAATACTTGCCACTTGCAGAGTTCGCTTACAACAGTTACTAGTCCATCATTCAGATGGCACCGTATGAGGCTTTGTATGGTAGGCGGTGCCGGTCCCCAGTGGGATGGTTTGAACCGGGCGAGGCCCGATTGTTGGGTACAGATTTGGTCCAGGATGCCCTGGATAAGGTGAAGGTGATTCAGGAGATACTTCACACAGCCTAGTCTAGGCAGAAGAGTTATGCGGACTGGAAGGTTCGTGACTTGGAATTTATGGTTGGTGAGCGGGTCTTGCTTCGGGTATTGCCTATGAAGGGCGTCATGAGGTTCGGGAAGAAGGGCAAGCTGAGCCCTAGGTTCATTGGTCCTTTTGAGATATTGCAGTGAGTTAGGGAGGTTGCTTATGAGCTTGCCTTGCCTCCCAACCTAGCAAGAGTTCACCCGGTATTCCACGTGTCTATGCTCCGGAAGTATCACGGTGATCCGACTCATGTATTGGATTTCAGCTCAATCCAGTTGGACAAAGATCTATCTTATGTTGAGGAGCCAATAGCCATTTTGGACAGGTAGGTCAGAAAGCTCATGTCAAAGAATATTGCTTCAGTAAAGGTCCAATGGAGGGGTAAGCCGATTGAGGAGGTGACTTGGGAGACCGAGCAGGATATACGCAGCTAATACCCTCATCGTTTCACAGTTTCAGGTATGTCTTTATACTCGTTCGAGGACGAACGATAATTTTAAGAGGGGGAGGATGTAACGACCCAGCCGGTCGTTTTGAGAATTAGAGCCCCGATCCTCTAATATCTGTTTTCCCATATTTGTTTCTACTTTTGGGACTTGCCGGAGTGATTGGTTATGGAATCCAGAGAGTTTTCGGACACTTAGTCCCTAGTTGTGATTTTAAGCCTTAGAGTTTGGACCGTAGTCGGAACTGTGTGAAGACGAATCCATAATGGAATTCCGTAGACTCCGTTAGCTCCGTTGAGTGATTTTGGGGTTAGGAGCGCATCCGAAATGTGGTTTGGAGGTCTGTAGTAGATTTAGTCTTGAATTGGCGAAGTTATTTTTTCGGCGATCTCGGCCGATAGTGAAAATTTTGATATCGAGCTCGGAATGGAATTCTGAAAGTGGATGTAGGTTCGTAGTGTCATTTGTGACCTGTGTGTAAAATTTGAGGTCATTTGGACTAGATTTGATGTGGTTCGGCGTCGTTTGTAGAATTTGAAATTTTTTAAATTCTTAGGCTTGAATCCGTGCTTAATTCATGATTTTTGAAGGTAAAACTGGCATTGGGTTTTTGAATCTTGTAGTTCAAATATCTCAGGTATAACTCACTTCGCCTATAATATTCCTTTAAGTCCATCCTAGCCTTCTAGTTATCCTTTGTCTTGTTTTTGACATCCATTACAGTATTAAACAAGTTATCAAAAGAATTTTTTTCAATATGCATGACATCAAGATTATGCCGAAGAAGATTGTGCTTCCAATAAGGCAACTCCCAGAATATGCTCTGTTTACTGCAGTTGTGTGTAACACCATTACCAGGTATCTTATTAGCCAAGGGATACTCTGTTACCTTATGTAGATCCCTAACTCTGTTCCAAATCTCTTCTGGAGACAAGACGGATGGTGGCTCCTCATAATCAATTTTGTTCTTCATATAGTATTTCTCCTGGACTTATGATACATTGTCAAGAAGCGGTGATGGCAGTCAAACCATGTGTTCTTACCTCCATGTTTCAAAGTGAATGCCTTTGTATCTTCCATACAAGTCGGGCAAGTTAAATTTACGACAGTCGACCACCCAGACATCATTCCATAAGCAGGAAAATCATGTATAGTCCACATCAAAGCAGCATGTAATCTGAAGTTTTTCTTAGTTGGTACATCATATGTTTCCACGCCTTGATGCCATAATAACTTTAACTCATCAATCAATGGATGCATGTAAACATCAATCAACTTTTTTGGATTGCGTTGACCTGAAATAATACAAGTTAGAAACAAATTTGGACTTGTCATACATAACTCAGGTGGAAGATTATACAGCGTAACAAACACCAGCCAACATGAATATGGTGTAGCAGAGACAAAAAATGGAGTGAATCCATCAGCGCATAATCCCAACCTAATATTTCTTGGTTCACTAGCAAAGTACGGGAACACCTTATCGAAATGCTTCCATGTTTCTCCATTTGATGGATGACATAGAACACCATCTGACCTTCTATTCTCATAATGCCATCTCATATGAGGAGCAGAGCTCATTGATGCATACAACCTCTTTAACCTTGGTATAAGGGGTTAGTACTGCATCGCCTTCACCGTGATCTTCTTCTTTTTATCATTTGTGGCATCCTTGTAACGAGGCTTGTTACAAAATTTATAGTTTTTTAGAGATGCATCATCCTTATAGAATAACATTCAACCATTCTCACAACAATGAATCCTCTCTGATGAAAGACCCAACTTGGAAACCAATTTTTGCCGTGTAGAAATCTTTGGATAGATCAATATTTACTCAGATTAAGTTCATTCATAAGCCCAATGAGAGAATTCATGCCCGATTGAGAAATAGAACTATCCAACTTAATCTGAAGTAATCGAACAACAACAAACAACTTGGAATGTATTGAGCCTTCATGGAACGGACAACTAGCTTCCTATAAATCTTTGAAGAACTTCTTAGCCTTATCATTTGGTTTAGATTGAGCCCCTAGGAACATCTCAAAGGTATCCCTCATCATGTCATTGAATCTAGAATTTTAAACATTATTCTCCATTACGGGACTACCCTCCTCACCACCAAAAGAATTATGAAAATCAACATCATTTACGCTAGCAAGATTCTCCCCATGAGCAGTCCACACATAATAATTTTCCATAAATCCCTTTTTTAAAAAGATGACATGTAACAACATCTTCTCCCAATAACTTAGCACACTTGCATTTCACACAAGGGCACCTAATCGTTCATTCAGTACGAAAATCATCAAGTGTCCTTGCCTTAGCAATAAATACAGCATCCCCTTCTTTAAATTCATCCCTTAACCCCATACGATTAGGATGATTCCTATTATACATCCATCTACGATGCGCAAATGCCATCTACACAAACAAAAAAACTAGAAGTTGACATATTTATTTTATTTATACTACTTACTAAGTTATATTCTCCCAAAGGTTATCTAAATAGTTTAATTATATATTTTACTATAATACTTGGGTGGTTTCGATATTAATATGTACATTAAACAACTGTAAGACAAAAAAGTCCTAAAACATACAAAATTAATCTAATTTATTTCAAACTAGCATATGGTAGCGCTCTAATACTTAATTAATTGCATTTTCTTCATTTCGTTCCAATAATAAATAATATAATTAACACATAGATAAGGCATGGAGAATTTTCAAACGAAAAGCCAAAACAGAAAAGTATTAGCACTTAAGTTGTTTCTTAACTAACATATCTTGAATGTATAAAAATTCTAACTCTATAAAATATTGTTCAACTCTAACTATTATAACCTACATTATAAGAAGTATTAGCACTTAAGTTGTTTCTTTAGTTTTTTTATTTTTTATAAACAAGAATTCCATACTTATAGAACATACCCAAATTATTCTAAATTTATTTCTTGATTTACTATTGGATACATGCAAGTATACTAGTCATTTTCACAATACCATCTAACTAAAAAGAAAAAAAATAGCTAATTAATCTAAACAGGTTAATTTTTAACAAGTCACTATACACATATTATATTGCAAAAATTATTGATAATTTATCTATACTATATTACAAATTATATAGCTAATTTATACACACTATTTTGCTAAATTAATGCAAAAAAGAAAAACCTGGAAAACGACCAATGGATAAGCTGCCAAACCACCACCGGAGGGGAGATGAGCCGCCGGATTCCTACACCAAAAATGAATTAAACAACTTGGGAACAAAAAATTTGGGGGAGGGAGGATGGACGAGAAAATGGAGAGGGATAGGGAGAGGGTGAGGGAGAGTGAGAGAGAGGGAAATCATACTTTATATGGTTAGATTAGAGGAGAAAATCAAGAAATAGAGTGGGTGGGGCAGAAGAGGAGAGGGGAGGAGAGGGGAAAAAACTAGAGAAGAAAGAAGAAAGAAGAAATAAGAAAAAATGGGTTAGGGCTGTATTAAAAATAGATTTACGACCGAATCGGTCGCAAATTTGAAATTTGAAATTTCAAATTGCGACTGATACGGTCGCAAATCCCGTTGACCAGTCAGACCTCATTTTTATTGCAGGTTCCGACCAAATCGGTCGAAACATTTAATTTTTAATTTTAATTTAATTTTTGCGATTGATTCAATCGCAAACCATAAAAAATATTTTTGCGGTATTTTCCACATAATTGAGCGACCTAATCAGTCGCAAATTTGAGTCAAAAATTAAAAAAAAAATTAACATATATTTTTAATAAAGTTTCGACCGAATACGTCAAAAATTGCGACTGAATTAAATCGGTCAAAATTATTCAGTCGCAAATTTGCTGTTTTTTAGTAGTGCACTTCTTCAACTTTCAATACCAGGTCTACCTCGTACCACTTCTGGTTTTTCCCATTCCATTCCTAGTCGAATTTCTCCTTCCTACTCAAACTCAGTGATGCCCTTAACCTTTGGAATTTTAAACTCCACAGCTTCATCTTCTAAATTGCCATCTTAATCATCAGCCCATTTCTCCTCGTATACACCAATAATGACTACAACCCAAATCCCTTCACAGGCCCAGATGGGAATTTCAACCCAAATGCCCATATACCCATACACTACTTTTATACCTCCTCCTTATAACACACCAACCCATTTTCCTATACCACTTTAAGCCCAACCTCAATAGTCGCGCATGCCAAAGGGTAAATTGTCTTTCCCAGAATTTGATGGTAATAATACTCGAGCTTGAATTCGGCGTTATGATCATTATTTCAACCTGTACCGTGTCCTTGAGGTAAAAAAAATGACGTACGAGGCTATCAATACTAAGGAGGCCATTGATAAATGGTACGACTTTTATATGATAGACAATGGAGGTTATGTTACTTGGCCCCAATTTTGCGTTAATATTTGTGAATGATATGGTCAATCCAAGGCTGTTAATAAAATCACAAAGTTCAACTGATTGCAACAATGGGCTGATGTGCACAGTTTTCAAAAGAAGTTTGAGGATCTACGTTGTCATGTGTTACAAGATAGGCCCCATTTAGACGAGGCCTATTTCATTGAATGCTTTGTGGGAGGCCCAAAAGTAGAACTTGAGCCCTTGGTTGATGTGGCTAATCCACAAACTTTGTTAGAAACATACAAGTTTGCCAAACGTTATGAGCATTCCCTCAATGCTTCTGCCAAACAGACCTTGTCCAAAATGCCCAAGCCCAACCCATCACAGTACCCAAGAAAAGCCCAAATTCCTTTTTCTGCTAGTCGAAGATCAGGAAAAAACTTCAAGGTGACGAGCCAGAGAAACCTTTCTATCGAGGCCTTGAAAGAGCAGAACCTATGTTTCAAGTGTCATGATAAATATTTGTAATGACCTGTCCGGTTGTTTTGAGTATTATAATCCCGTTTCCCAATTTACTGCTCAATTTATGCTTTACAGCCGTTTTAAGACTTACCGGGTTAGTTGGTTTGGGTCCAGAGGGAATTCAAAGTGAAATGAGACACTTAGTCTCATAATTGAAACTTTTAAGTTAGAAAAGTTGATCGAATGTGGACTTATCTGTAAACGACCTCAGATTTGAATTTTGATGATTCCAATAGCTCCGTATGGTGATTTTGGACTTAGTAGCGTGTCCGGAAAAATAATTGGAGGTCTTTAGTGGAATTAGGCTTGAAATGACGAAAGTCAATTTTTTGGGAATTTTGACAGGGGGGTTAACTTTTTTATATCGGGGTCAAAATCCGATTCTGAAAATTTTAATAGGTTCGTTATGTCATTTATGACTTTTGGCAAAATTTGAGGTCAATCGGACGTGAATTGATACGTTCCAGCATCATTTGTAGAAATTGGAAGTTTCGAAATTCATTAGGCTTGAATCTATGTGTGATTCGTATTTTTGGAATTGTTTGATGTGATTTGAAGGCTTGACTAAGTTCGTATGATATTTTAGGACTTGTTGGTGTATTTAGTTGGGGTCCGGGGGGCCTCGGGTGAGTTCGGATGCTTAACGGATCGAATTTGGATTTGGAGGAGGAGCTGAAGCAGCTGGGCATCTGGTATGATCGCACAGGCGCGAAAAAGGGCCGCAGGTGCAAGCTCGTGGAAGCGAGGCATGAGTCGCAAAAGAAAAAATGAAAATTTTTGCCGCGGGTGCGAAGAAATCCATCGCAGGCGCGAGTGTTCTTCCGCAAGTGCGAAGACCGCAGGCGCGAAGAAATCCATCGCGGGTGGGAAAATCCTGGACAGAATGTTAAAAATAGAGGAGTCCGAGATTTTGTCATTTTTGACATTTCCAAAGCGGGTGAGGCGATTTTTGAGCGAGAAATCACGGGAAATCTTGAGGTAAGTCCCCTATGATCATTTCTACTCCATAATATTGAATTATCATCGAATAATCCGACTAGATTACATGTTTTTGAGGTATAAATCGGGGATTTGAACTTAGGGATTTGAAAAATAGATTTGAAGATTTGGAGGTCGAGTTTTTGGTAAAATTGGTATGGTTAAACTCATGATTGAATGGGCTTTTAGATTTTGTAACTTTTGTCGGGTTCCGAGACGTGGGCCCCATGGTTGATTTTTGAGTTAATTTTTGGATTTTTATGGGAAAATTGTATTTTCATATGGAATTAATTCCAATAAATTTTATTGACTAAAACGAATTAATTGTGACTAGATTCGAGGCATTCAGAGGCCAATTTACGAGGTAAAGGTATAGCAGAGTAAAGAATTTCACATGCTAGGTGACGGGCGTGTGGGCATGCACCGTGGAAATTGGGACTTGGTCCATTCCGTGAAACTAGAAAGTTGAATAAGCTTGTTGTTAGCTTTGTGCCATTTCTGTGCTATAAAAATTTGACAGTGAAGCATGCTTAGGCTATGTGCAGGTGCTGTAAAGACCACAAAGGTCTTGTACATGTTGAATTACCTTCTTAATTGTTGTTTGTACTCAGTCACAGTTTACTTGATTATTTTATCTCAGTCTCTATTGTTCATTATTGATGCATCATTTCATTGTTGTTTGGGCTGATTTCATGATTTTTGAGAGCCCTAGAGACTGGAGAAATTTATGACTCAGCGAGGTCGAGGGCCTGATTGTGAGATATTATACTATAGCACATGAGTTGTCCGTATAGCACGTGAGTTGTCCGTTCGGATCCTTATATTATACTATAGCACGTGAGTTGTCCGTGCGAATCCAGATATTTATACTATGGCACGTGAGTTATCCGTGCAGCATGTGAGTTTTCCATGCAAATTATAGCGCTTGGGCTGTTGGAGCCACTCCGGAGTCTCTACACCCCCAGTGAGCACGGGTACCCATTGAGTGTGAGTGTTGAGGGCTGAGAGCCGAGTGGTTGAGTTGTTGTGATGAGTTGAGTGACTGTTGCCCTAAGAGGCTGTACTTGCTTTTTATTTGTGTTGCACTTAGTTGCTATCAGTTATTATTGTAAAATTCTCTGAAAGATTTTATATCCGGATTACATGAACTTGAATTGTATAAAAATTGATTTGACTTAAAATGCTGGATTTGAAAGCATGTATATTCCTTGATGGAATTACTGAAAATGAACTATAACTGTGTAGCTCGTCATTATCTTCAGTTCCTTATTTATTATTGTTACTTGCTGAGTTGGTTGTACTCATACTACACCCTGCACTTCATGTGCAGATCCAGGTGCTTCTAGACATAGCGGCTATTGATTCTTTCGCACGGTTGACTTTTCGAAGATTCAGAGGTTGCTGCCGTATTTCGTAGACCTTGCCTCTCCTTCCCTACCTTCTTATTTACTGCATTTAGTCTTAGACTATTATGGACCGTATTTCCATACTTGTATTCATATTAGATACTCATGTACTCAGTGACACCTGGGAGTGTTTATATATGTATTTATAAATTTTCTTCCACTGAATTTAATCATTATGCTTTCAAATTTAAAAGATATGGGAGTTTATTGAGATTGTCGGCTTGCCTAGAATTGAGATAGGCGCCATCATGACAGGTGAGATTTTGGGTCGTGACAAGTTGGTATCAGAGCTCTAGGTAACATAGGTCTCCCGAGTCATGAGCAGGTTTAGTAGAGTCTTGCGGATCGGTACAGAGACGTCTATGCTTATCTTTGAGAGGCTGCCGAACCCTTAGGAAAATTTCACTTTCTTGTATTATATCGTGCAGAATTGATTCAGCTTGAAACATAACTCTTTGAATTCCTTTCACGTATTCGTATGCGCACATGAGCGCTCGGTATCAGCTGTGCATCGCCGGCTTGTGATTCTATGAACGAGGTTCGAGTCTGTGTTTTGTTGATGGGCCAGTCTGGAGGACATGAGGCCGAGGTTAGACCGCAGCTTAGGCTCGGTAGTTTCGGTTGTGAGAACTTGTACATATGGATCCCTATATCCAGTAATATCCCTACGAGTAGGATTTGTGGCTCGATGAACGATTGAATGGCTATATGGTAAGTAGGATGTCACTGCAGGATGTGTTCAGATGGGTTTAATGTGACGAATAAAGTTTGCTTATGACTCAAGAGTTTGCTATTGGGTACTTGATTTCTATCTTGATTTGATGTATAGTCTCGAGTTGTGAGTGTATTAAAGGATTTTTCACGTTGTTAAATTTTGGGGCAAATTATATTCTCGTGTGTGGTTAATGAGTTTGGACTCAGAAAGATTAAGTGATTTCATAGTAATTGTGGCTACGAAAGGGTATAACAAGATGCCAATTTGAGACAAAGCAGGTGGGTTATCTGATGCAGAGTAATTTATGTAGTTGTGTTCCTTATGATGTGAATAAAGAGTTTCTTTTCTGCTAGCGGGGTGTATGTGTTGAGACTTGAATTTGAATCTGGTTGAGAAAGTTGACTTGAGTGTTAAGAGAATGAATGTGAGATTAGCGGATGATTGAGGTATTTTATGGTTGGTGTGTCTTGAGCTTGAGAAGAATTTTCGTTGAACTGACTGCGGTATTAAGGCAGTAATAAAGTATGTGTATTTTCAGTTATCAAGTATTTTAATCTATGACTTTGAGCCAAGTGGGAGAGCCTGCTATTGACAATTCAATTCATGGTTATATGTCAATTTTTTTTTTGTTTTGGTCTGAAGTATACTTGGGAATCAGTGATGACTTGCAGAGGTGGAGTTTGAGAATGACTCGAGTAAGAAATTTCTGGATATGGGTTATATTGCGCTTTATGAGTGAGTTGTTATTTGTGAATGATGTAGTGCGCATAGAGTATGAATTTGATATGAGGTATTAAAGTAGAGTTACTTCTTTGAGTGTTGTTGTGCTAACGGGGCACGTGCTTTTCAGCCCATTTGGGCGGTGTAATTTGGAATTGAACAAAGGGGGAGACTCTCGGGAAAGTTATAATGGATTCGAGATTAATATGTAATAATTGAGAATTTTTGGCGGATTTGTTTATGGCTAAAATCTGAGATTTAAGTTGGATGGTATCGAGACTTGTGGAATTTTTGTATATCATTATGGATTTTATATTTCAGTATCAGGAAGGTGAATGAAACGGCCTTTGACTCAAATAAGGTATTTTCAGAGTGAGTGTTTCGGTTGTGGTACTTATAGGGGTAATTATGATGTGGTGAGACTCTATAGATGTTTTAGTGGAAATATTCTTGGGTTTTGGTGACCTACGTGGTTTGGTCGAGTTAGAGGAATTTAGTTCTAATAGCTTGGTTATGTGCAGATGGATTTCAAAGCGTTCTTGATGGTTTCTACCATGGTTTGAACCAGATATTTTCTATTGGTGTGAGAAACGTGTTGTGTATTGTGATTTCCTCTTGGAAGGAAGCAAGAGGAAGGTTTCAAACTAATCGGGTATGTAATTTTCTGGTTACTTAGGGTTAATAATGGGATTCTTGTGCTTGTCACATGATGGCATAATAGATGTGGTGTGTTGTGCGGGATTAGCATTTACATGTACACGGTGACAGTTCAGTCTTGAAGAGAAGGTAACGAATATTTGACAGCATGGTCAGTTTAAGATATTTTGATGAATGTTATAACTGCTCGGTAATTCCGTAGAAGGGTGTGCATTTTAGAAGGCGCGTTGTATTTTGACTTACGGATGTTCATCAATATTGCAGTACTCACCAGGTTGATAGACTGCTGATATTCAAATTATTGCTATGTGACACGGAAGAATTATGAAAGTATTCCTCATGGGAAGAACGTGAATGGAAGATGTGTTAGTCATTCTAGTGCTGGAGTTGGGATTAGTTACGGTGATTCATGTGTTTTATGAATTTGGAGACTGGGAGTTCTCAGAAGTAAATTGTTTCGGGTTGCGGCCTGTATGAGGTGAGTATTTTCTTTAAACTCAGTGGAGGCACTAGTTGTGTTAATTATTTGTGATAGCTATGCGCTATAAGTGTACTTGTTTAATTGCTCATATATGATATGCTGGGACTGGAGGCCTGTGACCATGCCGGGCGATTCATATTATTGGCACGTGAGTCGTCCGTTCCATGTGTGGGAATTTTATTTCTAAGATAATTTATCTGATTTATTAATTTCCTTCCTCTACAATTGTGCAAATGCGCCTACGGTTATCCTCTTCACGAAATTTGAGGAGTTGGTTGTAACATTGCGGTTGTAGTGGTACTTATTGATCTTGCAATATGGTTCTCTTCCTTGAGACATCCCCCATATTTGGGTACACAGATTGCACAGTTGTGGCTTGAGTCATATTGATGTAGCGTGTCTATGGGATAGTTGTGTTTAATAATATAAGGTCATTGGACCTAGAATGGGTACTATCAGGTTTGATTACGGTATATTCAGGAGGATAATATTGAAAGTTGGCTTAGAAAGTGATTATGGTTCTGGTTGGGGCGCGAGAGCTCCATGACTTGTTGCTCTGATAAGGGGTCATGAGATTTTTGCATGTTTCTTTTATTATCAGTAGTGTACGAAGGTTTTTGGAACAAGGTTTGGCTTGATAAGAGGTTTTATACTAGTACTTGGTTGGTTTTGAGTAGTTACTGTGATCAGAAATGGTGTTATGATTATGCGAGTTGTGTAGTATGTTATGCGATTATATCTGGTATTATGGTTATGGTTGGATACAGCTTCTTCAGGCTTATACAGTGTGTAGATGTAAGATTCAGGTCTTAAAAATAATTCTGGATGTTAGAAATTTGGCTCCAAGGTTTTTGGGCTAAGGTTAAATTAACGATTTTTAGTTATGTTGTGTTGTCATGCCTATACAATTTACACAGAATAGGGTGGCGTGGGATCACCCTGGGTACGTGCGTGATAAGATGTAATAGTGATTTGGTGGATAGGAAACAACTCTTGGCACGTTCGAGGACGAACGTATGTTTAAGTGGGGGAGAATGTAACGACCCGACCAGTCGTTTGGAGTATTATAACCTCATTCCCCAATTTACTGCTCAATTTATGCTTTACATTCATTTTAAGACTTACCAGGTTTGTTGGTTCGGGTCCGGAGGGAATTCGGAGTGAAATGAGACACTTAGTTTCTTAATTAAAAATTTTAAGTTAGAAAAGTTGATCGGATGTGGACTTATGTGTAAATGACCTCAGATTTGAATTTTGATGATTTCAATAGCTCCGTATGGTGATTTTAGACTTAGGAGCGTGTCCGTAAAATTAATTGGAGGTCCGTAGTGGAATTAGGCTTGAAATGACGAAAGTTGATTTTTTGGGAAGTTTGACCGGGGGTTGACTTTTTGATATCGGGGTCAAAATCCGATTCTGAAAATTTTAATAGGTCTGTTATGTCATTTATGACTTGTGTGCAAAATTTGAGGTCAATCGGACATGATATGATATGTTCCGGCGTCGTTTGTAGAAATTGAAAGTTTTGAAGTTCATTAGGCTTGAATCTATGTGTGATTCGTATTTTTGGCATTGTTTGATGTGATTTGAAGGCTCGACTAAGTTCGTATGATGTTTTAGGACTTGTTGGTGTATTTGGTTGGGGTCGCGGGGGTCCTCGGGTGACTTCGGATGCTTAACGGATCGAATTTGGATTTGGAGGAGGAGCTGAAGCAGCTGGGCATCTGGTATGATCGCACCTGCACGAAAAAGGGACGCAGGTGCGAGCTCGCGGAAGCGAGGCATGAGTCGCAAAAGAGAAAATGCATGGGCTGGCATGGTTAAACTCGTGGTTGAATGGGCTTTCAGATTTTGTTACTTTTGTCGGGTTCCGAGACGTGGGCCCCATGGTTGATTTTTGAGTTAATTTTCGGATTTTTATGGAAAAATTGTATTTTCATATGGAATTAGTTCCAATAAATTTTATTGACTGAAACGAATTAATTGTGACTAGATTCGAGGCATTCGGAGGCCGATTTGCGAGGCAAAGGCATAGTAGAGTAAAGAATTTCACATTTTGAGGTAAGTAACAGTTTTAAATCTGGTTCTGAGGGTATAAAACCCCAGATTATTGTATTATGTAAATATTTTGTAGGTGACGCACATGCTAGGTGACGGGCATGTGGGTGTGCACCGTGGGAATTGGGACTTGGTCCATTCCGTGAAACTGGAAAGTTGAATAAGCTTGTTGTTAGCTATGTTCCATTTCTGTGCTATAAAAATTTGGCAGTGAAGCATGCTTAGGCTATGTGCTGGTGCTGTAAAGACCACAGAGGTCTTGTACATGTTGAATTACCTCCTTAATTGTTGTTTGTACTTAGTCACAGTTTACTTGATTATTTTATTTCAGTCTCTATTGTTCATTATTGATGCATCATATCATTGTTGTTTGGGCTGATTTCATGATTTCTGTGAGCCCGAGAGACTAGAAAAATTTATGACTGAGCGAGGCTGAGGGCTTGATTGTGAGATATTATACTATAGCACGTGAGTTGTCCGTATATCACGTGAGTTATCCATTCGGATCCTTATATTATACTATAGCACGTGAGTTGCCCGTGCAGCACGTGAGTTGTCCGTACAGTATGTGAGTTGTCCGTGCGGATCTAGATATTTTTACTATGGCACGTGAGTTATCCGTGTAGATTATAGCGCTTGGGTTGTAGGAACCCCTCCGGAGTCTGTGCACCTCTAGTGAGCGTGGGTACCCATTGAGTGTGAGTGTTGAGGGCTGAGAGCCGAGTGGTTGAGTTATTGTGACGAGTGGAGTGGCTGTTGCCCTGAGCGGCTGTACTTGCTTTTCATTTGTGTTGCACTTAGTTGATATCTGTCATTGTTGTGAAATTCTCTGAAAGATTTTGTATCCGGATTACATGAACTTGAACTATTTAAAAATTGATTTGACTTAAACCGATGGATTTGAAAGCATGTCTATTCTTTGCTGGAATTACTGAAAACAATGAACTATAACTGTGTAGCTCATCATTATCTTCAGTTCCTTATTTATTATTGTTACTTGATGAGCTGGTTGTACTCATACTACACCCTGCACTTCATGTGCGGATCCAGGTGCTTCTGGATATAGCAGGTGTTGACTCTTTCACACGGTTGACTTTTCGGAGATTCACATATAGCTACCGTATTTCGCAGACCTTACCTCTCCTTCCCTACCTTCTTATTTACTACATTTAGTCTCAGACTATTATGGACCATATTTTCAGACTTGTATTCATATTAGATGCTCATGTACTTAGTGACACCGGGTTTTGGGAGTGTTTATATATGTATTTGTGAATTTTCTTTCGCTAAATTTAATCATTATGTTTTTAAATTTAAAAGATATGAGAGTTTATTGAGATTGTCGGCTTGCCTAGTATTGAGATAGGCGCCATCACGACGGGTGAGATTTTGGGTCGTGACAATATTCTCGTGGACACCAATGAAAGCCCAAGGCATTGAATACGATAGAAAGTGAGGAGACATTTATGGAAGCCCTTGATGATGAATTGCAGAATGAAGTAACGGGTGAAGGAGAGGTTGAACAAGCAGAGCAAATTTCCAGTCATGGTCCTTATCTATAGTGGAACAACGCATAGCTTTGTGGATCCTCGACTTATTAAGAAATTGCAGCTAAACATGGTACCTACTGATCGGATCATGAATGTGAAGGTGGCCAACAACCAGATAATGAAATGCAACCAAAGGTGCTCAAAATTTTCGTGGACAATGAATGGAGAGGCCTTTGTGTGGGACTTGAATGTGTTAGGAGCAGGTGGTAGTGACATTGTACTTGGAATGGATTGGCTCGATTCTGTAACGCTTGTTTTGTTGCACACCCGTCCCCGTAGCATCTCATTTTTCAGATTTTAAAGGTTGGTCACATTAACTAGCACTGACGATGTGGGCTTGATTGAATCGGGGGATGCTAAATCTATACAACGATTGTTGAAGGTGGGCCTCTATGTCATGACAACCCAGTTGCTATCCAGTGTAATTACTGACCCTCTCTTGGAATTAGCTCAGCCCATTAAGTCTTTAATTAAAGACTTTGCCGATATTTTTAAAGAACCTCACGGGCTTCCACCGGAAAGAGCCTGTGACCATGCAATTGAACTAGAACCTGGAGCTAAGCCCATCAACCAAAGACCTTACAAGTATTCGTTAGAACAAAAGAACACCATTGAAACAATGGTGAAAGAGGTGGTTGATGCGCAAATTGTAGTACCTAGTACTTCCATGTTTGCTTCTTCAGTCATTTTGGTTAAGAAGAAGGATGCCATGTGGAGGTTTTGTATGGACTATAGGAGTCTTAATGATATTACAATTAAGAATAAATATCCAATTTCGGTAGTTGAAGATTTGCTTGACGAACTTAATGGGGTTGCCTACTTTTGCAAGATAGATTTGAGGTCCGCATACCATCAAATACGTATAAGGCAAGGGGATGAATTCAAGATGGCATTTAAAACTCATTATGGATTGTGGGAGTTTAGAGTAATGCCTTTTGGCCTTACTAATGCACCCTCTATATTTCAAGCTTTGATGCATAAACGTTTCGGTCCATATTTAAGTAAATTTGTCCTTATTTGTTTTCACAATATATTAGTCTACAGTGTATCCCTAGAAGTTCATTTGTAACATTTGAAAATGGTATTTGAAGTTCTAAGGGCTAAATGTTTGTTCGCTAAGATGTCAAATTGTTGTTTGGCCGAACCCAAATTGTTTGGCCGAACCCAAATTGGATAAGATGTCAAAGTGTTGTTCGGTACTCACCCATTTGATATCAGGCCAAGGGGTGTGTACCGACCCATCAAAGATTGAAGCAATGGTGGATTGGCCTTATCAACAAAATGTATGAGAGATGAGGGGATTTCTTGGTTTAACCGGCTATTATCGACGATTCACTAAGAATTTTACAATTATTAGTCGGCCCTTAACTGAATTGTTAAAAATGGAGCATTTCGTTGGAGTGAAAAAACTTCTTTGGCGTTTGATGAACTGAAAAATGCCATAATTAGAGCTCTTGTTTCGGGACTTCCTGATTTCTCTGTTCCATTTATTATGAGGTTGATGCAAGAGGGACAAAGATTTGAGCAGTGTTGATGCAAAATCACAAGGCAATAGCTTTTTTTGAGCCAAGCGTTGAGACCAAAACATTTGGGCTTGTCAACGTACGAGAAGGAACTGTTGTCCCTAATGTTGGCAGTAGACAAATGGAAGCATTACCTTCCACCCAACCATTTTATTATCCGGACAGACCACTTCAGCCTCATATTCTTGAAGTATCAAAGGGTGACTACAACTTTGCAACATAAGCATCTCCAAACTTATATGCCTCAGCTATGAAATACAATTTCGTAAAGGGGCTGATAACGTTGTGGCAGACGCTTTATCCAGAAAATTTGAACCCAATAATGAAGGGGTTGGGCCATCAGAATGCTACGGACTATCAGTTGTTCAGCCCAAATGGGTTCACGAGCTAATTGACAATTATGATGGGGATCAAGAAGCCCAAAAGTTGATTACACAATTAACTCTGGACTCAACTACTATTCCAAATATCACTTTCTTCAAGGGAGTCATACGAATGAACGAAAAATTATGGGTGGGTAATAATGGCCAGATCAGAGACAAGATAATTGAGCAAATGTATTGCACCCCGTAGGGGGATCATTCTGGGATCTTGGGTACTCAGCAAAAGGGTGAAAGCTAATTTCGTTTGGCCGCGTGTGATGAAGGATATCAAGGAAAAGGTCAAAGCTTGTGATACCTGCCAGAGAAACAAAGCTGAACATGTACCATACCCGGGATGTAAACATCCTCTACCAGTACCATCTAAAGCTTGGGAACATGTGATTATGGACTTTATTGAAGGCTTGCCCAATTCCTTTGGAAAGAATACAATTCTGGTGGTTATTGACAGATTCAAAAAGTATGCACATTTCTTTACTCTAACTCATCCCTATAATGCTTCACAAGTAGCTCAATTTTTCTTGGATAATATTTGCAAGGTACATGGGGTCCCAAAATCCATCCTTTCCGACAAATATCCCACATTCACTAGTTTGTTTTGGAAGGAAATGTTCAAAGGATTACAAGTAGAGCAACGCCAAAGTTCGGCTTATCATCCACAAACTGATGGCCAATCGGAGAGGCTAAACTAATGTGTTAAAACTTACCTACGATGGATGACTGGTCATAAGCCCAAGGATTTGAGAAAATAGATTTCTATGGCTGAATATTGGTACAACATAAACTTCCAATCGTCTATTGGCATGACACCCTTCAAGGCCCTCTATGGCTATGACCCTCCACTTCCCAGTTTCTAGCTTATTACACAATCAAAGGTAGAATCTGTGGATCAAATATTGAAAGAGAGACAATTACTAGATCGAATATTGAAGGATAATTTGGTCGAAGCCCAGAATCTCATGAAACAATTTGCATATTCAAAAAGGAGCGCGAGGAAATTCAAGGTGGGAGATATGGTCTACCTCAAACTTCAACCTTATCGGCAAATGTTTGTGGCTGTTTGGAAGAACCATAAGTTATCAGCAAGATTGTTTGGTCCATATGAAGTTAGTCGAAGAATTGGAGCTGTCGCTTATGAGCTCAAGCTGCCAGTAGGTTCAAAAATTCACTCCGTCTTTCATGTGTCGCAACTAAAAAAGAAAATTGGCGATCAAGTGGTTACTTCCATGGATCCTCCCTACTGCTGCAATAAAGGACAAATATTAACCTAGCCCATAGCTATTCTAGAAAGAAAAATGATTAAGAAAGGCAACGAAGCATATATCCAAGTGCTTGTCTAGTGGGCAAATCTTTCAAAAGAAGAAGCAACATGGGAGGATTATCATTTCCTCAAATCACAGTTTCCTAGATTTGATGTTTGATGCCATGAATTTTCTAAAGGGGAGTGGAATTGTCACGAATTAACATGACTCAATTTGAATTAGAGATCAAGAAGGAATTGGGTGGGGCTCCTTAGTTAATTATAATTGTTTATCGGTCCTTATGTTATAGTCTCCTAGATTAGGAATATTACAGTTTAGTCTATAGTACTCAGTCTAATGAATCAAGGATACCTGTCCATTAGGTACCAACGGCCAGTACAATTGTGCCTCTATCATCTTATATTCCGTCCCTATGCATTGTAATCATCAATCAGATTTTATGAATCTAATTTACTATTTTGCTAAGCTTTTTCATTCTTTTTCCTTTTCGGTATTCACGAGCTGCCTTCAATCCAACTGTTGTAGCTCAACACGCTACATTTTCTCTTAATCCTTTTACCATCTCAAACACTTTTACATAAATTGGGACGAGGGTATAGTAATATAAGATCGCTCTCTATGCAATTGTGTGTACAATATGCTCTTAATGCACATATGGACACATAATATGAATACTTACAAATAGAAAAAAGTTCAAAGATATTGATATAATTTTTAAGAATTCACATTTATTAAACGATTAAGATTTGAAGAGGAGAAGTAATGATGCCCTAGTTAGTAGGCGTGAGATGTTGACCACTAAGGATGATAATAGGGTGGTACAGTGCGGTGCGAGTTTGAACCTATGCGGGGTGGTATGGGTTTGAACCTGGGCAGGTGCGGGACGGGGCAAATTCAAACAAAATTTTAATAATCTAAAGCGGGGCGGGGCGGTTGCGGGTTTGAAACGCTTTGCTGAAATTTTACCATTGATGGAGGGAATTTCACTACTGACTCGTTTGGGCTCTCGGAAGACCCATTTGATTAAACTTTTACATTTGAGTTTAAAAAAATCATTTTAGACATTAGTTTTTTATATTTTCAACAAATTTAAAAATTATAATAGTTTCAATAATCATAATTAAAGACTGGTTTCAAAAACCAAAACTATATTTGACATATTGATGGATTCAGCAAAACACTTATGTTCGTACTGTTTCTTCTCTATTTGTTTTAAGAACATGACGGAATGAACGGCATACAGAATATCTAGAATACCCACATTATAATTTTAATTTGTACCAAAATAATGTTTCCTTTCCTATGAGGTAAATCTTTAAATTGTATTCTAATAGTTAAAGCAAAATACGATTTTGTAAATAATAAAGTAGAAAAAATAAGAAAAAAACTTTTAAGTAAAAAGAAAAAAACAACTTTGTGGGGCGGGTGCAGATTTATGCGTGGCGGGGACGGGGCGAGTTAGAACAACAAATTATGCTATGGGGGGCAGTTTGAAATCTTCACGGGGTTATGCAACCCCGTAATCGCACCGCACCGTTTGTCATCCCTATTGACCACAATGGGTATGAGGAGGGGTAGAAGTAAGCCGAAAAAGTATCGGGGAGAGGTTATTAGGCAAGACACGGTGCCACTGGAGCTTACCGAGGGCATAACCTTTGATAGGAAGGTCGATAATTAGAGTAGAAGGCTAGTAGGTAGTCGAACATTTTACTCGTTCTTTCTTATACCGATAGTATTAGTATTAATATAATATCCCTTTTACTCGTAGATTGCTATCGTTACCTACTATTTAATTGATATCTTTGGATTTGTTTTTTTTTTTTAAAACTTGTTGTTACTACATGTGGACAATTTTTTTTTTCATCTATTCTCTAGCTAAGAGTCTATTGGAAACAATTTCTCTGCTCACTTAGATAGGAGTAAGATCTGTGTACATATTAATTTTCCTAAACCTCACTTCTGAGAACTTACTCGTTCGTTGTTGTTGTTGTTGTTGTTTCTTTCACTTTACTAATATAATAATATATAAACTTTTTTATCCTGAACTCTATGTTCGATTAAATGCGATAATAGAATTGGAATTTTCGTTGGTTGAGGTTGGTAACTTGTAACATGCCCTAGTGCTAGTAGGCCGCCTGGCTATACAAGTATACAACCAAGGTCTCATCCAATGCCGAAAAGCTAAATCGTCCAATCGTAGAAGAACGGAAAAAAAAAATAGAGT
Source organism: Nicotiana tabacum (assembly GCF_000715075.1). Taxonomy (NCBI): domain Eukaryota; kingdom Viridiplantae; phylum Streptophyta; class Magnoliopsida; order Solanales; family Solanaceae; genus Nicotiana; species Nicotiana tabacum. Next base: position 27,275,943 of record NC_134083.1, read on the forward strand.
CCGGAACCAAAATGTGATTCTTTAAATGTGTAGAAAAGATAACTGATGACCCTAATATATATAACACCCTTTTAAAGGGCGCTATACCTTAACGGTCGTTTGCCCAGTTAAGTATAGCGCCCTTTTAAAAGGCGCTATATTTGAACCTTAAAAGAGCGGGAAGGTATAACGCATTATATTAAGACGTTATAGTATAGCGTCTTAATATAAGACGCTAAACCCACATAAAAAGTCGTCCAGTCCCTCCCCCCCCCCCCTCCCCATTATATAAAACAATGGTCCCCCCCCCATTGTTGACGAAAAAAAACTCGAGTGGAGCCCACCGGTCCCACAAAAAGTATAGATTCTCGGTCCCACGTACTAGATAAGGCGTTATCTCGTAGTGGGTTACTCGTTTCTGTCACGACCCGAAATTTTCACCTGCGGACCGTGATGGCGCCTAACATTTCACTTGCTAGGCAAACCAACGTTAGAGTAATATTATCTATTTTTAAAACAGTGTTTAAATTTATTAATAATCAAAGAACAAATGTGGAAGTAAAGTCTGAAATGTAGTGAATAATCCATAAAAATAACAGTGTCTAAATACCATCCCAGAATTGGTGTCACAAGTGCACGAGCTTCTAAAATAATACAAATAAAGGTTTGAATAAAATAAAGTTGTCTAGAAATAAACACACAGCTAAAGTAAAATAGACGGGGACTTTAGAACTGCGGACGTCATGCAGTTATACCTCAAGTCTCCTCCGAGGAGCTGAAATCCGAGCAAGTCTATGGCACGTCGCTGGGACCAACTCCGAAATCTGCACAAGAAGTGCAAAGTATAGTATCAGTACAACCGACCTCATGTACTGGTAAGTGCTGAGCCTAACCTCGACGAAGTACTGACGAGGCTAAGGCGGGTCACTTACATTACATGTACGCAATATTAGTAACAACAACAATAATAGAAATAAATCAGGTAACTCATTTATAATAATTGAAGCCAACTCAGCAGTCATAACCAATTTTCATTTCCATCAATTTTGTTGCAGCGTGCAACCCACTCTCACAATATATTCACATTCAATTCTGTTGCAGCGTGCAACTCGCTCTCACAGTATATTCACATTCACTTCTGTTGCGGCGTGCAACCCGCTCCTCCAATATATTCATTTTAGTCAAGTCTGTTTATATATATATATATATATATATATATATATATATATATATATATATATATATATATATATATATATATATATATATATATATATATATATATATATATATATATATATATATATATATATATATATATATATATATATATATATATATATATATATATATATATATATATATATATATATATTCATTATAATTAATTCTGTTGTGGCGTGCAACCCGATCCTCCAATATATTCATTATAATTAATCCTGTTGCGGCGTGCAACCCACTCCTCCAACATATTCATTTACCAATTCTTATAGAAGAAATTTCCCCAATAAATACAATAATTAATATAAAATTTTAAGACAACAAGCATACAATAATTATGATTTAATTATGAAACAAACAAAGGCAAATAGCAAATTATTATGGAAATCAGAGAGAAAATATGCAGTTTAATATATAATATGCTAAATGTCAAATAATAATTAAGGCACATAATTCAAATAGCATGTAACAATTAATGCAGGAATTCAAGAATTAATATTTGACAAAGAATAGGAGAGAAACAATTATTATAATAATTAATTCATGATTTAAAATAATTTATAATTTTTCAAGTAAGCACGCAAACAATTAATTTGACGACGTACGTCGTTCACATGCAATTCACATAACAAATAATTTGAGGGTTCTATTTCCTCAAGTCAAGGTTAACCACGACACTTACCTCGCTTTGTAAATTCCAATCAATTACTCAACCACAACGTTTCCTTTTAAATTTGTCTCTGAAAGCTTCAAATCTATTCACAAACAATTCAATATACTCAATACGAATCATAGGAATTAATTCCATATGAATTTACTAATTTTTCGGATAAAATCCAAAATTTATTAAAATATTAGACAGTGGGACCCACGTCTCATGTCTCGGAAAAACTTACGAAATCCGAACACCCATTCCGAGACGAGTCCAACCATACAAAAATTATCCAATTCCGATGTCAAAGGGACCTTCAAATCTTAAATTTTTGTTTTTGGAAGATTTTATAAAAATCTGATTTTTCTTCCATAAATTCATGGATTCATAATATAAATGAGTATGAAATCATGAAATATAATCAATATAGGATAAGGAATACTTACCCCAATGTATTTCCGTTAAAATCACCAAAACATCGCCTTACCCTAGCTCAAAAATGGAAAGGAGTTGAAAATGGGTCGAAACCCCATTTCGAGAACTTAAGTTCTGTTTCTGGGATTTTTACCCTTCGCGAACGCGGTCACTGTCTCGCGTTCGCGAAGCACAAATTCCTACTGCCCAATTTTACTCTTCGCGAACGCGAGGACTACTTCGCGAACGCGAAGCTTGCCGGACTTGGCCTTCGCGAACGCGAAGGCAAATGTCCTGGCTAGCCCCTTTTCCTTCGCGAACGCGAGGCTTCGATCGCGAATGCGAAGCTTCGCACCTCAAGCCTTTGCGAACGCATTCTCTATGTCGCGAACGCGAAGCACAAAATGTGCCAGCCCCAATTTGCTCTTCGCAAACGCGAAACTCCCCTCGCGAAGTGAAGAAGGAAACCAGAAGCAGGTTTCTACAGTTTCCTCAAGTCCAAAAATGATCTGTTAACCACCCGAAACCAACCCGAGCCCTCGGGGCTCCAAACCAAACATGCACCCAAGTCCTAAAATATCATACGAACTTGCTCACGTGATCAAATCGCCAAAATAATACCAAGAACTACGAATCAGACACCAATTCAAAGGAAATTTTCAAGAAAACTTTAAAACTTATATTTTTACAACCGGATGTTCGAATCACGTCAAATCAACTCCGATTCTCACCAAATTTGGCAGACAAGTCATAAATATTATAGTGGACCTATACCGGGCTTCAGAACAAAAATATGGACTTGGGGTCAATAAATCCAACATCACTAATTTCTTAAAAATCATTAAGCTTTCAAGCTTATAATTTTTCATCAACATTCCATATCTCGAGCTAGGGACCTCGGAATTCAATTCCGGGCATACACCCAAGTTCCAAATCACGATACGGACCAACCGGAATTGTCAAAATACGGATCCGGGTCCGTTTGCTCAAAATATTGACTAAAGTCAACTTAGTTGCGTTTTAAAGCTCTATTTCACATTTTAATCTATTTTTCACATAAAAATTTTCCGTAAAATTATACGGACTATGCACGCAAGTCGAGAAATAATAAATTATGCTTTTTAAGGTCTTAGAACACAGAATTACTTATTAAATTTAAAGATAACATTTTGGGTCATCACATTCTCCACCTCTAAAACAAACGTTCGTCCTCGAACGAAGTTAGAAAAAAGTACCTGAGCTGGTGAATAAGTGTGGATATTTACTCCGCATGTCCGACTCGGACTCCCAGCTAGATGCCTCTACCAGCTGACTTCTCCATTGCACCCGAACTGAAGGATAACTCTTAGACCTCAACTGTCGGACCGGCCGGGATAGAATAGCCACCGGCTTCTCCTCGTAAGTCAATTCTTTGTCCAATTGGACTGAGCTAAAATCTAACACATGGGACGGATCACCATGACATTTTTGGAGCATAGACACATGGAACACCGGATGAACCGCTGATAAACTAGGTGGTAATGCAAGCATGTAGGCTACTTCACCCAGCCTTTCAAGAATTTCAAATGGTCCGATATACCTAGGGCTCAACTTTCCCTTCTTTCCGAACCTCATTACACCTTTCATAGGTGAAACCCGGAGCAATATTCTTTCTCCAACCATGAATGCAGTATCACGAACTTTACGGTCGGCATAACTCTTTTGCCTAGACTGAGCAGTGCGAAGTCGATCCTGAATAATCTTGACCTTATCCAAGGCATCCTGTACCAAATCAGTACCCAATAACCGAGCCTTTCCCGGTTCAAATCAACCAACTGGCGATCGGCATCGCCTTCCGTATAATGCCTCATATGGAGCCATCTGAATGCTCGACCGATAGCTATTATTATAAGCAAACTACGCAAGTGGCGAGAAATGATCCCAAGAACCTCCAAAGTCTATAACACAAGCACGGAACATATCTTCCAATATCTGAATAGTGCGCTCTGACTGTCCGTTTGTCTGTGGATGAAATGTCGTACTCAACTCCACTCGCGTTCCTAATTCACACTATACAGCCCTCCAGAAATGTGAGGTAAACTGCGTACCTTGATCTGAAATAATAGACACGGGCACACCGTGAAGGCGGACAATCTCACGAATGTAAATTTCAGCTAACCTCTCTGAAGAATAGGTAATTGCCACTGGAATGAAATGTGCTGACTTGGTCAACCTGTCCACAATGGCCCAACCTGCGTCAAATTTTCTCTAAGTCCGTGGGAGCCCAACAACAAAATCCATAGTGATAAGCTCCCACTTCCACTCAGGAATTTTTAACTTCTGAAGAAAACCACCAGGTCTCTGATGCTTGTACTTAACTTGCTGACAATTCAGACACCGAGCTACATATGCAACTATATCCTTTTTCATTCTCCTCCACCAATAATGTTGCCGCAAATCTTGATACATTTTGGCGGTACCTGGATGAATAGAATACCTGGAACTGTGTGCTTCTTCAAGAATTAATTCACGAAGCCCATCCACATTAGGCACACAAATATGACCCTGCATTCGTAGAACCCCATCTTCCCCCACAACAACCTGTTTGGCATCACTGTGCTGCACCGTGTTCTTAAGGACAAGTAAATGAGGATCATCATACTGCCTCTCTCTGATGCGCTCATATAAAGAAGACCGAGCGACTGTGCAAGCTAGAACCCGACTGGGTTCTGAAACATCTAACCTCATGAACTGATTAGCCAAAGTCTGAACATCTGCAGCTAATGGCCTCTCACCAACCGGAATATACGCAAGACTGCCCATACTCACAACCTTTCTACTCAAAGCATCGGCCACCACATTGGCCTTTTCGGGGTGATACAAAATGGTGATATCATAGTCTTTCAACAACTCCAACCATCTTCTCTGCCTCAAATTAAGATCCTTTTGTTTGAACAGATACTGAAGGCTACGATGATCAGTAAATACCTCACACGAGACACCGTAGAGGTAATGCCTCCAAATCTTCAGCACATGAACAATGGCTTCCAATTCTAAGTCATGAACAGGATAATTCTTCTCGTGAACTTTCAACTGCCGCGACGCATATGCAATTACCTTGCCATCTTGCATTAATACTGCACCAAGCCCAATGTGATATGCGTCACAATATACCGTATACGTTCCTGAATCTGTGGGTAATACCAACACCGGCGCCGTAGTCAAAGCGGTCTTGAGCTTCTGAAAGCTCAACTCACACTCGTCTGACTATCTGAATGGGACACCTTTCTGGGTCAATCTGGCCAATGGGCTTGCTATAGATAAAAACCCTTCCACGAACCAACGATAATAACCTACTAAACCCAGGAAACTTTGGAGCTCTATAACTGAAGTAGGTCTAGGCCAATTCTGAACAGCCTTAATCTTCTTAGGATCCACCTTTATGCCTTCTGCCGATACAACATGCCCCAAAAAGGCAACTGAGCCTAACCAAAACTCACATTTTGAAAACTTGGCATATAACTGATTATTCTTCAAGGTGTGAAGCACGCTTCGAAGATGCTGCTCATATTTCTCTCGACTGCTGGAGTAAATCAAAATATCATCAGTGAATACAACCACAAAAGAATCGAAATAAGGCTTGAACACCCGATTCATCAAATCCATAATTGCTTCTGGGGCATTTGTCAACCCAAATGACATCAATAGGAATTCGTAATGCCTATATCGAGTTCGAAAAGCCATTTTAGGGATATCAGTGTAACGACCCGATCGGTTGTTTAGAGAATTATAGCCCAGTCTCCCCCATTTCTACTTCTTTTTGTGTTATTCAGCTATATTATATTATATCGGGTTAGTTGGTTTGGGACCAGAGTGGTTTCAGAGTGAATTAGATACTTAGTCTCTTAAGTAGAAACTTAAGTTGGAAAAGTCAACCAGATTTTGACATATGCGTAATTGATCTCGGATTTGAATTTTGATGGTTCCGGTAGCTCCGTTAGGTGATTTTGGACTTGGGAGTATATCCGGAATGTGATTTGGTGATCCATGGTAGAATTTGGTTGGAATTGGCGAAATTGAAAATTTGGCGATTTCGGTCGGCAGTGGAAAATTTGATATCGGGGTCGGAATGGAATTCCGGAAGTTGGAGTAGGTTTGCAGTGTCATGTGTGATGTGTGTGCAAAATTTTAGGTCATTTGGACGTGGTTTGGTTGGTTTCGGCACCGGTTGCCGAATTTGGAAATTTAGAAGTTCTTAGGCTTGAATCCGAGGGTAATTTGATGATTTGATATTGTTTTGAGTGATTGGAAGGTTCGACTAAGTTGGTATGTTGATACATGACTTGTTGGTATTTTTGGTTGAGGTCCTAAGGGCCTCGGGGTATTTTCGGGTGAATAACGGATTTGTCGAAGTTGGAAAATGCAGTTGAAGCTGCTGGTACTGCTATTTTCGCACCTGCGGAAGAAAGAGTCGCAGGTGCGAGGTCGCTGGTGCATGTGGGGAGTTCGCAGGTGCAGACAATTCTAGGCTAGGCAGTATGCGCAGGTGCGAGAAGTCTGTTACATCTGCGAACCCGCGGGTGCGAGACCTGGGGCGCAGATGCGGAAAGGGGGATGCCCGGCAGGCTTCGCAGAAGCGGAGGAAACACACAGGTGCGCTTTTGCAGGCGCGAGAAGTTTTTGGGCAAATGCAAAAACATTTGAGGCCAAGGCTGGAGCGCAGGCGCGAAGGATTTGGCCACACCTGCGAGCCCGCATGTGCGAGGCCTAGAGCGCAGGTGCGAAAGCTGGGGAATTAAGTGGAGTTCGCGGATGCGGCACCTTGACCGCATGTGTGGTCCCGCAGGCGCGGAAAAAGAGCCCGCAGGTGCGAAACCCCGGGCAGAAACCATAAATAGAACACTTCGGGAATTTGGTTTATTTCCACCATTTTCAAGTCAGTTTGTGGAGCTTTTGGAGTGATCTTTGAAGGGTGAATCAAGGGCTACCAGAGAGGTAAGTTGCTTGAGCCCTAATACTCGTATATATGGTGATTTCCCGTTGTTTAATCATGTAATTAGTGAAAATGAGGGGTTAGGGCTTGGAATATTTGGAGAGTAATTTAAGGATTTGAAGGACCAAACGATGTTGGATTTTGATGAATTTGGTATGGTTAGATTCGTGAGTGAATGAGCTTTCTAGTTTTCTGAATTTTGTCGGATTTCGATATGTGGGCCCGGGGGGTGGGTTTGAACCAATCTCGGATTTTGGTCTAATTTTGTAGCTTTTCTTGTGGAATTCATTCCATTAGCGTATATTGATGGTATTGTACTGATTGTGAATAGATTTGGAGCATTTGGAAGCCGAGCCTAGAGACAAGAGCATTGTGGGGTCGAGATTTAACTGGTTTGAGGTAAGTAACGATTGTAAATCTAGTCCTGAGGGTACGAAACCCCGAATTTTGTATCATTCTACTATTTTTAGTGACGCACATGCTAGGTGACGGGCGTGTGGGCGTGCACTGTTGGGGATTGTGACTTGGTCCATCCCGTGGCAACTGTAAGGTTGCATACTTTGTTAAAACTATATGATACTTATATGTTTTAGAAAGAATTTTTGTAAATTGGGCTGAATGCCATGTTTGGGCCTTGTGCCAGTGCTGTTTGGACCCTTGTGGGGTCTTTTCTTACTATCCTCTCACTATTTTTGGTTGAAATCTATACTCAGTCATGTTTATACTTGTTTTCCGCATAACTCAGTTTTATGACTCTATTTTGATGCATATAAATGTTTTGAGCCGAATGCCCTGTTTTACTGAAATACCCAAGTGGCTTGAGAGGTTTATGACTGGGTGAGGTCGAGGGCCTAATTTGTGAGGATATTTATGGGATCGGGATGCACGCCACAGCATGTTGCATATTTATGGGATCAGGTTGCACGTCACAGCATGTTGCATATTTATGGGATCGGGCTGCACGCCGCAACATGTTTGATATAGGTTGAGGGCCTGAGTAATTTATGCCATGATTTGGCTTGATATAGCGCTTGGGCTGAAGGAGCCCCTCCGGAGTCTGTATACACCCCCAGTGAGCACAAGTACCTACTGAGTGCGAGTGCTGAGTGACTGGGAGGCATGAGCGATTGTGAGGTATGCCCGAGTGGAAAGAATGATTGTGAGGTATGCCCGAGTGGCACGAGTGACTGTGAGGTTTGCCCGAAGGGCTGTTTATGATTTCATCATTTTTGCTCACCTTTGCATTTTTCCTCTATTTGGAAACTGTTGAAAAAACAATATCTTTTAATGATTTTTACTAGAACTGGGTTTAAACGAGATGTTTTGATTCAAATCCTAATTTTAAAAGCATGTGGTATTTTACCGAGATTTCCTCATATTAACGTTATATGCTTTATTGCTCGTCACTACTGCTCAGTCTTTATTTATTGTTGTTACTTACTGAGTTGGCGTACTCACGTTACTCCCTGCACCTTGTGTGCAGATTCAGGTGTAGCTGGACACGGTAGCGGTTATTGATTGTTCTGGTTGCAGATTTTTTTGGAGATAGCAAGGTAGCTGTTTGGCGATCGCAACCCTGCTCTTCTCCCTCTTATCTTCCTCTAGTGTTATTTAGCTATTTTTCAGGCTGAGTTAGCCTTGATATTGTTAGAAGGATTGTAGTAGATGCTCATGACTAGTGACACCCCGATGTCGGGCTTTTCCTTCCGCACTTTTATTTTGATTGGAACTCCTTTACAAAGGTTTTTATGTTAAATAACATTGAAATTTTCTTTGAAATGAAAATATCGGTTGTTTTGGAAATGATTCGGCTTGCCTAGTTCCACGATAGGCACCATCACAACAGGAGTTAGTTTGGGTCGTAACAATCAGATGCCCTAATCTTCAACTGGTGTTAACTAGACCTCAAATCGATCTTCGAAAATACCTTGGCATCCTTAAGCTGATCAAACAAGTCATCAATTCTTGGCAGCGGATATTTATTTTTGATAGTGGATTTGTTCAACTGCCGATAATCTATACGCATCCGCATAGAGCCATCTTTCTTCTTTACAAATAATATTGGTGCACCCCAGGGCGAGACACTGGGTCTAATGAATCCCTGATCAAGCAAGTCTTATAACTGCTCTTTCAATTCTTTCAACTCGCGGGGCCATAAGGTATGGTGGAACAGAAATGGGCTGAATGCCCGGAGCCAAATCAATACAGAAGTCAATATCTCTGTCGGGTGGCATCACCGGCAAATCTGCAGAAAATACTTCTGGAAATTCACGAACAACTGGTACTGAGTCCATAAAAGGATCATCCGCACTGGGATCACGAATATAAGCCAAATAGGCTAGACACCCTTTCTCTACCATACGCCGAGCTTTCATATAAGAAATAACCCTATTGGCAGAATGACCAGGAGTTCCTTTCCACTCTAACTGAGGTAACCCCGGCATAGCTAGGGTCACTATCTTGGCATGACAATCCAATATAGCATGGTAAGGGGACAACCAATCCATACCCAAGATGACATCAAAATCTACCATATCAAAAAGTAGAAGATCCACACTAGTCTCAAGATTACCAATAGTAACCACACACGAACGATAGACATGATCTACTACAATAGAGTCTCCCATCGATGTAGATACACACACAGAAGCACTCAGAGAATCACAAGGCACGACCAAATATGAAGCAAAGTAGGATGACACATAGGAATAAGTAGATCCTGGATCAAATAGAACTGAAGCATCTCTATGGCAAACTGGAATAATACCTATGATCACAGCATCAGATGACTCGGCCTCAGGCCTAGCTAGAAAAGCATAAAATCGGGGCTGGGCCCCACCAATCTGAACTACATCCCTGGGACGGCCTCTAACTGGCTGGCCTCCACCTCTAACGGTCTGACCTCCACCTCTAATGGCCTGACCTCCACCTCTAGCTTCCTGACCCTTACCTTTAGCTGGCTGAGCAGGCGGTGAAGCAACCGGTGCCGATATGATGGCACGAGAATCTTGCCGAGATCTGTTACTTGCCAATCTAGGGAAATACCTCCTGATGTGACTAATGTTTCCACACTCATAATACCCATCCTGATGTCGTGGCTGCTGAAGCTGAAGCTAGCCCAAATGGGTCGGATAACCGTTGTAGTCACTCTGGAGTGGTGATACAATGATAGGAGCTGAATGTGCACTGAATATTGGCTGCCCAGAGTAAGGCATAATAGGACCGTGACTCCCTGAAGCACCGGGAGATACATGAAGTGCTGAATGAAATGGTTTGGGAGGATGACCCCTACCAAAATTACCTATGCCTCTAGATGAGGCACCACTGAAACCACCAAACTGATGAGGCCTCTTATCGGACCTTTGCCTTCTCTCCTGTGCAAGAACCATCTCGATCCTCCTTGCGACATTAGTAGTCGCCTGAAAAGAAATCTCATTTCCGGTCTCCTTAGCTATCTGAAGTCTGATAGGGTGAGTGAGTCCCTTAATAAACCTCGTCAATCTCTCTCCCTCCGTAGGTAGTAAAAGGAGAGCATAACGAGCCAAATCCACAAAATGGGACTCATACTGAGTAACAGTTATACAGCCCTGCTGTAGACGCTCAAATTGCTTGCAGAATTCCTTTCTCAGTGTGATAGGGAGGAACTTTTCCAGAAATAGCTGAGAGAACTGCTCCCATGTAAGTGCAGGTGATCCTACTGGCCGGGTCAATGTATAATCTCTCCACCACCTCTTGGCGGAACCCGTCATCTGAAATACAGCAAAATCAACCCCATTGGTCTCAACTATACCCATGTTCTGCAGCACCTCATGACAGCGTTCAAGAAAATCCTGTGGATCCTCTGAAGGAGCACCACTGAAGTGAACAGAAAAGATCTTGGTAAACTTATCCAGTCTCAATAAGGCCTCAAAAGACATGGAGGGCCTATCACCGATCTGTGCCGCAACAACTGGCTGAACTACCCCAACTGGCAGGGCTGCTGGAGCCTGATTCTGGGGAGCTATCTGCTCCGGAGCGGGAGTAGTGGGAGTTTGTGCTCCTCCCACAGCCTGAGAGATGGCTGGAGCCACTGGAAATGTACCATTCTGGGCCACGCCCTCCATAAGACTTACCAAACGGACTAGAGCGTCCTGAAGTACTGGAGTGGCTATGAATCCTTTCGGGACCTGAACTGGTCCAACTGGTACATTCTGAACTGGAACCTCCTCCTGAAGGTCCACCTGAGGTTCTTCAACAGGTGCAGATGCTCGAGCTCTGGACTGAGCTCTACCTCGGCCTCTACCTCGGCCTCTAGCACGACCTCGGCCTCGACCTCTACCCCTGGCCATAGTTGCCACCGGGGGTTCTGGTCCCTGACCATCGATAGAGATATTACGTGTTCTCACCATCTGCGAGAGAATAAGAGTAGAATGGTTCAATCATCGATGATAGAATAAAATCGCACGACGGAATAAGAAAGAAGTGATATTGTTCCTAAACTTCATAGCCTCTGAGAGATAAGTACAGACATCTCCGTACCTATCCTTCAGACTCTACTAAGCTTGCTCATGACTCGTGAGACCTATGTAACCTAGTGCTCTAATACCAACTGTCACGACCCGAAATTCCCACCTTCGGACCGTGATGGCGCCTAACATTTCACTTGCTAGGCAAGCCAACGTTAGAATAATATTATCTATTTTTTAAGCAATGTTTAAATTTATTAATAATCAAAGAACAACTGAGGAAGTAAAGTCTGAAATGTAGTGAATAATCCATAAAAACAACAGTGTCTAAATACCATCCCAGAATTGGTGTCACAAGTGCACGAGCTTCTACAATAATACAAATAAAGGTTTGAATAAAATAAAGCTCTCTAGAAATAAACACACAGCTAAAGTAAAATAGACGGGGACTTTAGAACTGCGGACACCAGGCAGTTATACCTCAAGTCTCATCCGAGTAGCTGAAATCCGAGCAAGTCTATGGCACGCTGCTGGGACCAACTCCGAAATCTGCACAAGAAGTGCAGAGTGTAGTATCAGTACAACCGACCCCATGTACTGGTAAGTGCTGAGCCTAACCTCGATAAAGTAGTGACAAGGCTAAGGCAGGTCACTTACATTACCTGTACGCAATATTAGTAACAACAACAATAATAGAAATAAATCAGGTAACTCATTTATAATAATTGAAGCCAACTCAGCAGTCATAACCAATTATCATTTCTAGCAATTCTGTTGCAGTGTGCAACCCACTCTTACAATATATTCACATTCAATTCTGTTGCAGCGTGCAACCCGCTCTCACAATATATTCACATTCAGTTCTGTTGCGGCATGCAACCCGCTCCTCCAATATATTCATTTTAATCAAGTCTGTTGCGGCGTGCAACCCGATCCCCCATATATATATATATATATATATATATATATATATATATATATATATATATATATATATATATATATATATATATATATATATATATATATATATATATATATATATATATATATATATATATATATATTTTAAATAAGTCTGTTGCGGCGTACAACCCGATCCTCCAATATGGACTTTTAATAAGTCTGTTGCGGCGTGCAACCCGATCCTTCAATATATTCATTATAATTAATTATGTTGCGGCGTGCAACCCGATCCTCCAATATATTCAATATAATTAATCTTGTTGTGGCGTGCAACCCGCTCCTCCAACATATTCATTTACCAATTCTTATAGAATAAATTTCTCTAATAAATGCAACAATTAATATAAAATTTTAAAGACAACAAGCATACAATAATTATGATTTAATTATGAAACAAACAAAGGCAAATAGCAAATTATTATGGAAATCAGAGAGAAAATATGCAGTTTAATATTTAATATACTAAATGTCAAATAACAATTAAGGTACATAATTCAAATAGCATGTAACAATTAATGCAGGAATTCAAGAATTAATATTTGACAAAGAATAGGAGAGAAACAATTATTATAATAATTAATTCATGATTTAAAACAATTTATAATTTTTCAAGTAAGCAGACAAACAATTAATTTGATGACATATAGACACTCGTCACCTCGCCTATACGTCGTTCACATGCAATTCACATAACAAATAATTTGAGGGTTCTATTCCCTCAAGTCAAGGTTAACCACGACACTTACCTCGCTTTGCAAATTCTAATCAATTACTCAACCACAACTTTTCCTTTTAAATTTGTCTTCGAAAGCTTCAAATCTATTCACAAATAATTCAATATACTCAATACGAATCATAGGAATTAATTCCATATGAATTTACTAATTTTTTGGATAAAATTCAAAATTTATTAAAATATTCGGCAGTGGGACCTCACGTCTCAAGTCTCGGAAAAACTTACGAAATCCGAACACCCATTCCGAGACGAGTCCAACCATACAAAAATTATCCCATTCCGATGTCAAAGGGACCTTCAAATCTTAAATTTTTGTTTTTGGAAAATTTTATAAAAATCTGATTTTTCTTCCATAAATTCATGGATTCATAATATAAATGAGTATGAAATCATAAAATATAATCAATATAGGATAAGGAACACTTATACCAATGTATTTCCGTGAAAATCGCCCAAAAGTCGCCTTACCCGAGCTCAAAAATGGAAAGGAGTTGAAAATGGGTCGAAACACCATTTCGAGAACTTAAGTTCTGTTTCTGGGATTTTTACCCTTCGCGAACGCGGTCAGTGTCTCGCGTTCGTGAAGCACAAATTCCTACTGCCCAATTTTACTCTTCGTGAACGCGAGGACTACTTCGCGAACGTGAAGCTTGCCTGGCTTGGCCTTCGCGAACGCGAGATGCCATTTGCGAACGCGAAGGCAATTGTCCTGGCCAACCCCTTTTCCTTCGCGAACGCGAGGCTTTGATCGCGAACGCGAAGCTTCGCACCTCAAGCCTTCGCGAACGCATTCTCTCTGTCGCGAACGCGAAGTACAAAATGTGCCAGCCCCAATAATCTCTTCGCGAACGCGAAGAAGGAAACCAGAAGCAGGTTTCTGCAGTTTCCTCAAGTCCAAAAATGATCTGTTAACCACCCGAAATCAACCCGAGCCCTCGGGGATCCAAACATGCACCCAAGTCCTAAAACATCATACGAACTTGCTCGCGCGATCAAATCGCTAAAATAATACCAGGAACTATGAATCGGACTCCAATTCAAAGGAAATTTTCAAGAAAACTTTAAAACTTATATTTTTATAGCTGGACGTCCGAATCATGTCAAATCAACTCCTATTCTCACCAAATTTGGCAGACAAGTCATAAATATTATAGTGGACCTATACCGGGCTCCGGAACCAAAATACGAACCCGGGGTCTATAAATCCAACATCAATAATTTCTTAAAAATCATTAAGCTTTCAAGCTTTTAATTTTTCATCAATATTCCATATCTCGAGCTAGGAACCTCAGAATTCGATTCTGGGCATACGCCCAAATCCCAAATCATGATACGGACCTATCGAAATTGTCAAAACACTGATCCGGGTCCGTTTGCCTAAAATGTTGACCAAAGTCAACTTAGTTAAGTTTTAAAGATCTATTTCACATTTTAATCCATTTTTCACATAAAAACTTTTCGGAAAATTGTACGGACTGCGCACGCAAGTCGAGGAATGATAAATGGTTCTTTTCGAGGTCTTAGAACGCAGAATTACTTATTAAATTTAAAGATGACATTTTGGGTCATCACAGTTTCGGCTCTAAATCGCCAAATCTTCAACGTTCCAAAAACTTTAAATCGAGATATTTCGACTTAGTTTTTGTTAAAACTCGTATAAAAAATACATATTAGTTATTTTTAATGTGCTCTATGTTATTTGTGATTGTTTTGCGATTTAACTAATTTGTTGTTTTTTATCCGGACTATAGTATTAGTGTGCTAAAAGAATTAGTAAAATAGAGAAATTGTTATTAGTTGTTAAAAAATATTAATTAGTTATATTTTTACTGTGGTACATGTATTTACATGATTATTTTGTGATTAAATTTATTTGTTATTTTTATCCGGTTTTGATTATTTATTTGCTAAAAGACTAGTAAAATAGATAAATTATTACTTTAGTTCCCTGTAGTGGTATCTTGTAACCTAATGTAGTGCTCGTATTTGTAATGTAGTATCCTTTTAGCGTAGTAAAACATAGTGCCCTTTAGCGTAGTATCTTTATAGTTATTGAAATTAACCATTTAAGTATCTCTTAAACCCAAAAATACGGGGAAAAAGCTTATAGTTCAAACAAAAACTCTCTCCAATTCTAGTTAACAAATGTAAGAAAATAACATGAGAAAACAATAATATTTGTCAAATTAAGTATTGTTAAATGAATATTTAATAATTAAATCTTATATAGTTATGAAAATTAATTATTTAATTTTAATATTGTCAAAAATAAGTGAGTAACAAACAAACATATAAAATAATAAAATTAACATATAAAATAATAAACTAACATATACAATAATAAACTAACATATAAAATAACACACATGTTGATAAAATAATAAACTAACATATACAATAATAAACTAACATATACAATAATAAAATAATATATAAAATAATAAACTAATATATAAAATAACAGACCTGTTGAGTGATAAATCGGGGAAATTGTCTCATCATAAACACGAGAATTCAGGATACCTTGGAGCTACTAGGCCTCAAATATTGAGTCCGGAACCAAAATATAAATATTTAATAATTAAATCTTGTATAGTTATGAAAATTAATTATTTAATTTTATTATAGTCAAAAATAGGTGAGTAACAAATAAACATATAAAATAATAAAACTAACATATAAAATAGTAAAACTAACATATTAAAGTAACATATATAATATAAGATTTTAATATTGAAAATGTATCAACTTAATTAACAATATAGTAAAAATATCGAATAAAATTTAATATTAAAGGTATTGCAATATATTTAAGAAATGAAAAAGAAAAAATAATATAATTAATATTGTTCAATTTACAGTAGTCATCATGGAGGTTCAGCCTTTGCATCTTGGACCTGCCTTGCTAGAGCTACTGTTGCTACAGGCCGAGCATAGGTCTTCCTACATATGGGAGGGACACTTTTTGGCCCAGACATTCCGCGCCAGAAGAGTAGACGATATGTGGGACTTTCTTAGGGCCCACCATCTCCATCCTCGTATAGTCAGACACCTTCAAGATACGGGTTTTTATAGGATTGTTGAGATCGGCCGGCTGCAGCTGGATTGGTCGTTGATCACGGCTTTGATAGAGCAGTGGCGACCGGAGATGCACACATTCCATTTGCCCATTGGCGAGGCCACTATCACGCTTCAGTATGTGGAGGTTCTATATGGGTTGCCGGTTGATGGACATTCTGTGCTTTGCCGCATGCCATCAGAGAGTATACGGGTATGCAGTACCTGGAGATGTTGTAGCGGCTCACCGATTTCCAGTCAGTGGATGAGGCTACATTGGTTAGGGCTAGTCGTCTGCATATGACGCCCGTCCGACTGCATCTGGAGGCGATGCATGCTGACATTACAGATGATACATCGAAGCTTTCATATTAACCGGTACACAAGGTTGTTGTTGCTGCTTATGTTTGGAAGGGTATTGTTCCCGAACACTTCGGGAAACCTAATCAGCTTGAGATTTCTTCATCATCTTGAGCTGCTAGATGATTTACATGATTACAGCTGGGGTATTGTTGTTCTTTATTACTTGTACAAGCAGATGTGCAGGGCGAGCATGGGCACCCATTGAGACGTTGCCGGATTTTTGCCGCTGCTGCAGGTGAAAACATAGTTAAATACTCTCTTAATTATAACATACCTAGTAAAAATATAACTTAAATTTTACGTCCACATTGCATATTAGTTTTGGGCCTGGGAGCGGTTCCTGCAGTTTCAGCCACCTCTACCACCCTTCGCTCTGGATGCACCACCTCTGTTTCTCCCTTTATCTTGGAGGTGGGTTGATAGGCGAGGATATGGACGCGAGTACGAGGCTCGACATAATCTCCCATATTGCAGGGATTTGTTGGATTTGCTGGAGGGTGCACAGGTAGATGTATACTTAAGTTTACTTGGTCTGGATTTATATGTGTTGCGTATACTCACGGTTCTTGCTTTTACTTAATAGTTTATTTGGAGGCCATACAACGACGAGATAATAGTTGGTTTGCCCGATTATTGCTTGACCGACTGAATTATATAAAGCTCTTTCGTCCCCTTGATGTGTCTCGATATTGTAACGACCCTGCCGGTCATTTCGAGAGTTATATCCCCGTTTTCTCTATTTCTACTTCTTTTTGTGTTATTCAACTATATTATATTATATCAGGTTGGTTGGTTCGGGACCGGAGTGGTTTCAGAGTGAATTGAGACACTTAGTCTCTTAAGTAGAAACTTAAGTTGGAAAAGTCAATCAGATGTTGACCTATGTGTAAACGATCTCGGATTTTAATTCTGATGGTTCTGTTAGCTCCGTTAGATGATTTTGGACTTAGGAGTGCGTCTGGAATGTGATTTGGAGGTCCGTGGTAGAATTAGGCTTGAATTGGCGAAATTAGAAATTTGGCAATTTCGGTCGGCAGTGGAAAATTTGATATCGGGGTCGGAATGGAATTCCGGAAGTTGAAGTAGGTTCGTAGTGTCATTTGTGATGTGTGTGCAAAATTTGAGGTCATTCGGATGTGGTTTGGTTGGTTTCGGCATGGGTTGCCGAATTTGGAAATTTAGAAGTTCTTAGGCTTGAATCCAATGGTAATTTGATGATTTGATGTTGTTTTGAGTGATTCGAAGGTTTGACTAAGTTGGTATGTTGATATATGACTTTTTGGTATTTTTGGTTGAGGTCCCGAGGGCCTCGGGGTGATTTTGGGTGGTTAACGGATTTGTCGAAGTTGGAAAAAGCAGCTGAAGCTGCTGCTACTGCTATTTTCACACCTGCGGAAGAAAGAGTCGCAGGTGCGAGGCCGCTGGTGCACGTGAGGAGTTCGCATGTGCGGGAAATGCTGGGCTAGGCAGGTTGCGCAGATGCCACTGGTGCATGTGGGGAGTTCGCAGGTGCGAAACCTGGGGCGCAGATGCGGAGAGGGGAATGCTGGACAGGCTTCGCAGATGTGGCGCACCACGCGCAGGTGCACAAGCACATGTGCGACGAGTTTGCCGCAGATGTGAAGACTGGGCGAATAAGTGAGTTGCGCAGATGCGGCTCCTTGGACCGCAGGTGAGGTCACGGGGGTGCGAGTAAATGGCCGCAGGTGCGAGAAGCCTGGGCAGAGGGTACATATTGCACACTTCGCGAATTTTGGTGCATTCTTCACCATTTCTATTCGGGTTTGGAGCTTTTGGGAGAGATTTGAAGAGGGAATCAAATGGGTTTCATTGTGGTAAGTTACTTGAGCCCTAATACTTGTATATATGGTGATTTTCCGTTGTTTAATCATTGTAATTAGTGAAAATGAGGGATTAGGGCTTAGAATTTGTGGAGAGTAATTTAAGGATTTGAAGGACCAAACGATGTCGGATTTTGATGAATTTGGTATGGTTTGATTTGTGAGTGAATGAGCTTTCTAGTTTTGTAAATTTTCTCGTATTTTGAGACGCGGGCCCGGAGGCCGGATTTGAGCCAATTTCGGGTTTTGGTCTAATTTTGTAGTTTTTCATGTAGAATTCATTCCATTAGTGCGTGTTGATGGTATTGTACTGATTGTGAATAGATTCGGAGCACTTGGAGGCCGAGTCCAGAGGCAAGAGCATTGCGAGGTAGAGATTTGACCGGTTCGAGGTAAGTAATGATTGTAAATCTAGTCCTGAGGATATGAAGCCCCGGATATCGTACCATTCTACTATTTTGAGGTGACGCACATGCTAGGTGACGGGCGTGTGGGCGTGCACTGTTGGGGATTTGTGACTTGGTCCATCCCGTAGCAACTGTAAAGTTTCATTTTTGTTGAAACTATATGATACTTATATGTTTTAGAAAAAATTTCTGTAAATTGGGTTGAATGACATGTTTGGGCCGTGTGCCAGTGCTGTTTGGACCCTTAGGGGCCTTTGCTTACTATCCTCTCATTGTTCTCGATTGAAAATCTATACTCAGTCATGGTTATACTTGTTTACTGCATAACTCAATTTTATGACTCTATTTTTATGCATATAAATGTTGTTTTGGGTCGAATGCCCTGTTTTTACTGAAATGTCCAAGTGGCTTGAGAGGTTTATGACTGAGTGAGGCCGAAGGCCTGATTTGTGAGGATGAGTATGGATCGGGGCTTCCCGCTTGGATCATACTCTATTATTATATCACGTGAGTTGTCCGTGCAGCACGTGAGTTGTGTGTGCAGATTATAGCGCTTGGGCTGAAGGAGCCCTCCGGAGTCTGTACACACCCCCAGTAAGCGCAGGTACCTACTGAGTGCGAGTGTCGAGTGCTGAGTGACTGGGAGGCAAGAGTGATTGTGAGGTATGCCCGAGTGGCAAGAGTGATTGTTAGGTATGCTCGAGTGGCAAGAGTGATTGTGAGGTTTGCCCGAGGGGCTGTTTATGATTTCTTCATTTTTGCTCACCTTTGCATTTTTTCTCTGTTTGAAAAACTGTTGAAAAACTATCTTTAAATGATTTTTACTGGAACCGGGTTTAAAAGAGATGTTTTGATTCAAATCCTGATTTTAAAAGCATGTGGTATTTTACTGATATTTTCTGATATGAACGTTATATGCTTTATTGCTCGTCACTACTGCTCAGTCTTTATTTATTATTGCTACTTACTGAGTTAGAGTACTCACGTTACTCCATGCACCTTGTGTGCAGATCCAGGTGTAGCTGGACACGGTAGCGGTTGTTGATTGTTCTGATTGCATATTTTCCCGGGAATAGCAAGGTAGCTGCCTGGCGATCACAGCCCTACTCTTCTCCCTCTTATATTCCTTTAGTTGTATTTAACTATTTTCCAGAGTGAATTAGTCTTGATATTGTTAGACAGATTGTAGTAGATACTCATGACTAGTGACACCCCGATGTCGGGCTTTTCCTTCTATACTTTTATTTTGATTGGAACTCCTTTACAAAGGTTTTTATGTTAAATAACATTGGAATTATCTTTGAAATGAAAATATTGGTTTGTTTTGGAAATGAGTCGGCTTGCCTAGTTCCACGATAGGCGCCATCATGACAGGGGTTAGTTTGGGTCGTGACAGATATTGTCGAGCATCATGCCACCGAATGAGTCCTTCACCAGTTTGGTCTACCGCAGCTTGTACCTTCATCGTCCGCTTGGCATATGACACATTACCAACGGGATGATCGTTCTAGTATGGACCAGACATATGTGGCATGGCTAGAGGCGCAAATCGATACTTGGGACCAGCGGAATGACCTGATTCCTCCCTCATCCACCTTCCCGGACGGATGGTGAGCATGAGTATATGGTCTAGTACCGCAGCGTTACCCGACTTTTCGTCAGGAATCCCGTTCATCGCGCTGGTGGTCGGTACGTTCCATACGCTAGGAGGCACGAGGCACTGGTATGTTATTTGGTATACTTACTTATAATGTTAACCTAGCGTTCCGTAATTAATATTTTACATGTTATGCAGGCTATTGGCCTACATCTGTTCTATAGTTGGAACTGCAGATGCAGCAGCTTACCGGCGAGGGAGCAGTCGCTTTGCACGACTATGACCGGTAGGTTACAGATATGGCTTCCCGGATATTGAGGCGAGCCCGATATGATGAGCGCTTAGGATACGAGGCTAATTATGTGGCGCCAAAGCAGTACCATCGTGGGCCAGCAGTGGAGCCGAAACGTGGTCGGCGTGGCAGCCGTGCCCAGAGAGGTAGGGGTGTCCCACGAGGTCGTGGGGGTCGGCAAGGAGGTGGTCCCCAGCAAGGGGGCGTTGAGGCACCTATTGAGGATGTTGGAGTTGACCAGACGGGTGACCACCATGAACCAGACCACTCTCCTAGTGATATGCCGCCATTCAACCTTCAACTTACTCTAGATACTTCGCATGTGACCCCGTCTGCTCCATTGTTGATCGCGGGCACGACCATTACGCGACAGGAGTGGGATCAGTATTTTTCTGGTCCTACAGAGCCATCGACGGTTGTTGATGATCGCCCGACACGAGATGTGGATAGTGGCGCCGACTGAGTTATGGCTCATCATCGAGGGATGCTGAGGATCTTTCACAGGCGCAAGTTTGTTTGTATTACTATTATTTTATTTTATTTTATCTCATTGATTAGTCATAAATATCTAAAGCCTTTTTTTAAGGCATCATCCTCGCCCGTCACGGAGGCCACTTTGTGCGATACTGACATGGTTGAGACGAATGATTATATTCAGGAGCCCGCCGAGACCATGGTAAGACAATTTTAATTTTTGTGACTTAACACGTACATTACTAATATATATTTCATATACTAAAATATCTTATTATTCTGTAGGTTACTGCTGGACCGACGACCCCTTCTACCGAGATTGCTAGCCCTACTAACGATCATGTTGCAGCGCATCCTTCGATAAAGAGGCGGCGTGATGAGAACAATCCTGATAGTATAGCCGGGTGGGATGGGATGCGCCTCAGGCCAACGGCTGCTTTAAAGCATACAGGATATGGGACATATTGACTTTCTTTTGATTTTATGTACATATGACATTTAGTAAATAATAGCAACAATTTTTATTGTTTACATTATATGTGCATTATGTTTTTATTTCTCGGATTCTTTGTTATTTTAATACTACAACACAAGCACAAACATATCAACTTAACATAATTTAAATTCGGTAGAACTAATAAAAATACATGATACGGAAAATATAAAGATAAAATAATACACCCAACACATACATGTGTTTGTTTAGTCACTATCGCCCATTATTCTCTGCTTCAACCACTTAAATTTCTCTTCGAGTCTATATTTTTCTTCTTCCGTCTCTTTTAGTTTCTCCTTGACTACCGCAATTTGTCGTTGCATTTTAAAGATCTGGAGTTTGTATTCACCGGTCATATTCCAAACATACTGCAAACATGATTTGTAGTATTCTTGGTTAATGAGTTCATCATACCATTCTTCAAATCTACATTGATTTCCGTCCTACCAATGGAGATTATAACACAACACTATTAGTTAACATTTTATATAAAAAATATTAACAAACATTTTTTCCAAAACAATAACTTGCAAGTTGTTGACATATCCAGCGTATGCGCCCAACATTACTATTTGACCAACATGACTTCAAAATCGCACGTTTGCCACAATAACACCTTGATACGTCATTGCATCTAGACATTTCTTAATGCAAGAAAAATAAAAAATTAATGTAAAGTTTTTCTATTTGTTTTGGTTAAGCGCAGATAATAACTAAAATGCACTAGTTATTTATAGGCAACATAAAACACATAACGTGGTATTTTATCGCGCTATGTTTCATGTTATAATGACTCTTTAGGGTACAATACAGCTTTTTCAGAAGATAACCTTTGCAGAGCAGCAACTTTTTCAGGTCGACAAGACAACACGCACAACGTGGTATTTCACAGCGCTATGCCTCGCGTGATAATGATTCTTTCGGGTACAATACAGCTTTTTCAGAAAATACCTTTTACAGAACATCAACTTTTTCATCTCGAGACTTGTAAAGCCATAAGAGTATGTCATTGTAGAAAATCATAAAATATATTAAATTAATTATTCAAGGACTACAAAAGGTGGCCACTGTATGAGATTAATGGGCCTAGCAGATTTCAAATTTTGGCCCAAAGATAAAATAATTTTCTTTATTAGCTTATAGTAACCTCACCACCCCACTTCCTTCAATGGCCCATGTGTCTAGGCCCAAAAATTAGATCTTCACCAGTGACATAATTCTAGTTAAACTTGTTTAACAACTTAACTCTATACTTTAGACAATTGACAGCTTAATTTAAAACAAAGATGGAATTACTAAAGTACATTTATTAACACATGAAAGACTAAATAACCAAACAGAGACATAACCTTACCTGAGCTTCCATTTCAATAAGAAATTATTTTTTTTATGAACAATCACAACTCACTTATCAATTAGCAAATTTTATTAAACCATTCATGGATGAACCCCTTTTTAAGAGAACGTGCTACTGAACTAAGATAAATATACAAAGAGGAAGCTCAAAATTTGGACCATGCTTAACAGAGAATAATTTCATTCATTCAAGATATAAATGAATACTAAAGAACACCAAAAGAAAAAGAAACAACTCATATCATTAATCAAAACAAGATAAGAAGTGGACCTCAAAAGTTGAATCTGAAACTTAACAGTTTTACTGCTTTGAATCTTAAACACATTCTGACTGCACGCAAGACCTCAACTGAGCATCGAAACTCGCTGGCGACCTCAACTAAAAACCTCACTGTTTCGACTGGGTTTGGATGGTAGTTTCTGATATTAAAAGGGATGTTCTATGGAGGTTTAAGGGTTGTTTTTGAGTGGTGAAGTTGCTGGTTTTGTTTTTTGAAAGAAAGATGAAGAAAGAATGACACGAATAGAAATTCCCTTAGCGTAGAAGAAGCAAAAACATTTCTGTCAAATCCCTCCCCTCTTTTTTTTCTCTCCTCTCTCTCCCTCTTTTCTGCTCACATTTCTCTTCTATTTATAGAAAAAATTTCGGAATTTTTTCAATTTATTTTTTTATTTTATTATTATTATTTTTTTAATTAAAAAGAATTCTCACTTCCCATTTTTCTACTTTTTTCAAAAAAAATAATTTCTCACTTTCATTGACTTTTATTTTTTAATTTCTCACTTTTTTTATTTTTATTATATTTAAATTCCCACTTTTTATTACTTTTTGTTTTTATTTCACGTATTTTACTTTTTTTTAATTTTCACTTTCTTTTACTTTATTTTTTAAAAAGAAAATTCATCTATCTTTACTTTTATTATTTAATTACAAATTTTTTTTACTTTTCATTTTTTAAATTTTCACATTCTTTTACTTTTACTTTTTTAATTTTCCACTTTCTTTTACTTTTTAAAAAAAATAATTTTTACCTACTTTTACTTTTACTTTTTTATTCCATACTTTTAATTTTCCTATTATTTTATTCCCATCCGAAAATTTTAAAAAAATACTTAATTTTTTTTCAGTTTTTAATTTACTTTATTTTAAGAAAGATAAAAATAAAAATAAAAATAATATTAATAGTAATAATTGACCTTTTAAATTATTTTTAATTTTTACCTTATATATATATAATGTAACAAAGCTAAAAATATATATTAAATTGCTAAAAATATTTACAATAAAAATTCAAATATAGTAAAAATTTAGGTGCTCATAGATGCTATACCCAGTTGAATTATTGTTTTGTTAGTTAAGCCTAAAAATATTATTGGTGGGTGACCATAATATATATATAACGTCTTTCAAAATGGCTTTATATATATAGCGTCTTTTAAAAAGACGCTATACTTACTTGGGCAAATGACCGTTAAAATATAGCGCCCTTTAAAATAGCGTTATATATATATTATTGTCAGCAATTTCTTTTTCACACATTTTAGTTCTTTGAATCCAAAATAATCGCATTGGTTCCGGACTCGCAAACAAATGTTGAACGGTTACAAAACAATTTAGGCCCACCGACAAGGACTGCCTAAGTTTTTTCCAAAAGTAACTTTTCTTAACTGATTTAGTCAAAAGTTGATTTTTCCACGTGTCATCTTCATATAAGTTTACTGATTATCGTCTTTGAAGAGAGTTTAGGTTCCAAGGGAAAACAATTAAGCTCTATGTTTCGAGTTTAAAAATATATTTCCACAATCAACTAAAATAATTATTAACAGAAAATATATTAATATATATTACAGACTAATATTCCGATATAAATAATAATTAATCTCCTATTACAAGTTAAAATTAAGAGCACTCTCGTTTAAGGATGGCATATGGGCCGGCCCCGGTCCTAAGTGGGCTTCGTGGTCCCGGTCCTAAGTGGGCCGAACCTAAGTGAGACGGTCCTAAGTGATCCCGGACTTCGCGGGCTTCTTGTTGGAATCGGCCCAGAACCACGAACTAACGGTCTCGGGTTAAGTGGGTCGGTCCCGGGCCTAAGTGGACCCAAGTGCGCCTAAGTGGGACCAACGGATACTTTCTATTTTTTAAATTTTTTTTTATAGAAGTTAGGGAAAACAAATGGTAATAAAAATATCTAAGGCAATTCCTTATAAATTATATTATAGAATTGTGACCTAAATATTTTAATTCAAATTTAAAGACAAAAATATTGTAAAGAGCAATGCTTTGTAAATTTTATTATAGAATTGTGACCTAAATTTTATTTAACATCCTAAATTTTAATATTCAATATTTAATATCGAATGTATATAATATATACATCTTATATATAGTATAAGTATAAGTGTATTAGGTAATACTGTATCGAATATAGCTTTTATATATATATATATATATATAAATTATGACTGGAGACGCACACATTCCATTTGCCCATTGGTGAGGCCACTATCACGCTTCAGGACGTGGAGGTTCGATATGGGCTGCCGGTTGATGGACATTATGTTGCTTTGCCGCATGCCATCAGAGAGTATACGGGTTTGCAGTGCCTGGAGATATTGTAGCGGCTCACCGGTTTCCAGCCAGTGGACGAGGCTGCATTGGTTAGGGCTAATCGTCTGCAGTTGACGCCCGTCCGGCTGCATCTGGAGGCGATACATGCTGACATTACTAATGATACATCGGAGCTTTCATATTAACCGGTACACGAGGTTGCTATTGCTGCTGCTGCTTATGTTTGGAAGGGTATTGTACCCGAACATTTCGGGAAACCTAGTCAGCTTGAGATTTCTTCATCATCTTGAGCTGCTAGATGATTTACATGATTACAGTTGGGGTGTTGTTGTTCTTTATTACTTGTACAGGCAGATGTGCAGGGCGAGCATGAGCACCCAGTGAGACGTTGCCGGATTTTTGCCATTGATGCAGGTGAAAACATAGTTAAATACTCTCTTAATTATAACATACCTAGTAAAAATATACCTTAAATTTTACGTCCATATTGCATATTAGGTTTGGGCCTAGGAGCGGTTCCTGCAGTTGCAGCCACCTCTACCATCCTTCGCTCTGGATGCACCACCTTCGTTTCTCCCTTTAGCTAGGAGGTGGGTTGATAGGCGAGGATATGGACGCGAGTACGAGGCTCGACATAATCTCCCATATTGCAGGGATTTGTTAGATTTGCTGGAGGGCGCACAGGTAGATGTATACTTAAGTTTACTTGGCCTGGCTTTATATGTGTTGCGTATACTCACGGTTCTTGTTTTTACTTAATAGTTCATTTGGAGGCCATACAGCGACGAGCTAATATCTGGTTTGACCGATTATTGCTCGACCGATCGAATTATGTGAAGCTCTTCCATCCCGTTGATGTGTCTCGATATTGTAGAGCATCATGCCACCGAACAAGTTCTTCGCCAGTTTGGTCTACCGCAGCTTGTACCTCCATCGCCCGCTTGGCATATGACACATTATCAACGGGATGATCATTCCAGTATGGACCAGACATATGTGGCATGGCTAGAGGCGTAAATCGATACTTGGGACCAGCGGCATGACCTGATTCCACCTCCCTCCACCTTCCCGGACGGATGGTGAGCATGAGTATATGGGCTAGTACCGCAGCGTTACCCAACTTTTTGTCGGGAATTCCGTTCATCGTGCTGGAGGCCGGTACATTCCATACGCCAGGAGCGCTTACGATACGAGGCGAGCCCGAGATGATGAGCGCTTACGATACGAGGCTAATTCTGTGGCGCCAGAGTAGTTCTAACGTGGGCCAGCAGTGGAGCCGAAACGTGGTCGACGTGGCAACCGTTCCCAGAGATGTAGGGGTGTCCCACGAGGTCGTGGGGGTCGGCGAGGAGGTGATCCCCAGCCAGGGTACGTTGAGGCACCTGTTGAGGATGTTGGAGTTGATCAGCCGGGTGACCACCATGAGCCAGACCATGCTCCTAGTGATATGCCGTCATTCAGCCTTCAGCTTACTCTAGGGACTTCGCAGGTGACCCCGTCAGCTCCATTGTTGATCGTGGGCATGACCATTACGCGACAGGAGTGGGATCAGTATTTTTCCGGTCCTCCAGAGCCATCGACGGTTGCTGATGATTGCCCGACACGAGATGTGAATAGTGGGCGCCGACTAAGTTATGGCTCATCATCGAGGGATGCTGAGGATCTTTCACAGGCGCAAGTTTGTTTGTATTACTATTATTTATATATATTTTTATCTCATTGATTAGTCATAAATATTTAAAGCCTTTTTTTGAAGGCATCATCCTCGCCCGTCACGGAGGCCACTTTGTGCGATACTGATATGGCTGAGACGAATGATTATATTCAGGAGCCCGTCGAGACCATGGTAAGACAATTTAAATTTTTGTGACTTAACACGTATATTACTAATATATATTTTATATACTAAAATATCTTATTATTGTGTAGGTTACTGCTAGACTGACGACCTCTTCTACCGAGCCTGCCAGCCCTACTGGCGATCATGTTACAGCGCATCCTTCGATAAAGAGGCGGCGTGATGAGGATGATCCTGATAGTATAGCCGGGAGGGATGGGATGCGCCTCAGGCCAACGGCTGCTTTAAAGCATACAGAATGTGGGACACATTGAATTTCTTTTGATTTTATGTACATATGACATTTAGTAAATAATAGCAACAATTTTTATTGTTTACATTATATGTGCATTATATTCTTATTTCTCGGGTTCTTTGTTATTTTAATACTACAACACAAGCACAAACATATCAACTTAACATAATTTAAATTCGGTACAACTAATAAAAATATATGATACGGAAAATATAAAGATAAAATACTAAACTCAATACATACATATGTTTGTTTAGTCACTATCGCCCATTATTCTCTGCTTCAACCACTTAAATTTCTCTTCCAGTCTATTTTTTTGTTCTTCCGTCTCTTTTAGTTTCTCCTGCACTGCCGCAATTTGTCGTTGCATTTTAAAGATCTGGAGTTTGTATTCACTGATCATATTCCAAATATACTGCAAACATGATTTGTAGTATTCCTGGTTAATGGGTTCATCATACCATTCTTCAAATCTACATTGATTTCCGTCCTACCAATGGGGATTATAACACAACACTATTTGTTAACATTTTATATAAAAAATATTAACAAATATTTTTTTCAAAACAATAACTTACAAGTTGTTGACATATCCAGCGTCTACGCCCAACTTTACTATTTGACCAACATGGTTTCAAAATCACACGTTTGCCACAATAACACCTTGATACGTTATTGCGTCTAGACATTTGTTAATGCAAGAAAAATAAAAAATTTATGGAAAGTTTTTCTATTTGTTTTGGTTACGCGCAGATAATAACTAAAATGCGCTAGTTATTTATAGGTAACATAAAACACATAACGTGGTATTTCATCACGCTATGTTTCGCGTGATAATGATTCTTTAAGGTACAATATAACATGTTATAAACCTATTATACACTTTACCTTTGACCGCTTTTAATTATGTATTTAAATCGCTTTTTAGTATTTATGGAGTTATTTCTTGAACAGGTTACGATGTCGTACACTTGTCGTTTGGTACATATTTCAAACCCTCCACGTGAAATGCATCAGTGATTTACAACATGTTTATTATTATTATTATTTGAAGTTATGGTTAAATCGCGTGAAACACGTACTCGAATTGGGGTTTATGTATCGTGACTATGCCACGGGAATCGTACTCATAATCGCGATAATTTATTAATTGCGCCTAAAGCAAGCTACGATGTTCATGAATTATTTGTCTTAAACTAATTCGAGACTTATAAAGCCATAAGAGTATGTCATTGTAGAAAATCATGAAATATATTAAATTAATTATTCAAGGACTACAAAAGGGTACCACTGTATGAGATTCATAGGCCTAGCAGATTTCAAGTTTTGGCCCAAAGATAAAATAACTTTCTTCATTAGCTTATAGTAACCTCACAACTCCACTTCCTTCAATGGCCCATGTGTCTAGGCCCAAAAATTGGATCTTCACAAGTGACATAATTCTAGTTAAACTTGTTTAACAACTTAACTCTATACTTTAGACAATTGACAACTTAATTTAAAACAAAGATGGAACTAATAAAGCACATTTATTAACACATGAAAGACTAAATAACCAAACAGAGACATAACCTTGCTTGAGCTTCCATTTCAATAAGAAATTATTTTTTTTATGAACAATCACAACTCACTTATCAATTAGCAAATTTTATTAAATCATTCATGGATGAACCCTTTTTTAAGAGAACGTGCTAATGAACTAAGATAAATATACAAAGAGGAAGCTCAAAATTTGGAGCATCCTTAATAGAGAATAATTTCATTTATTCAAGATATAATGAACACCAAAGAACACCAAAAGAAAAAGGAACAACTCATATCATTAATCAAAACAAGATAAGAAGTGGACCTCAAAAGTTGAATCTGAAACTTTACAGTTTTACATCTTTGAATCTTAAACACATTCAGACTACACGCAAGACCTCAACGGAGCATCGAAACTCGCTGGCGACCTCAACTAAAAACCCCACTGTTTCGACTGGGTTTAGATGGTAGTTTATGGTATTAAAAGGGATGTTCTATGGAGGTTTAAGGATTGTTTTTGGGTGCTGAAGCTGCTGGTTGTTTTTTTTTTGAAAGAAAGACGAAGAAAGAATGACACGAATAGAAATTCCCTTAGCGTAGAAGAAACAAAAATATTTCTCTCAAATCCCTTCCCTCTTTTTTTCTCTCCTCTCTATCCCTTTTTTCTCCTCACATTTCTCTTCTTTTTATTGAAAAAGTTTCGGAATTTTTACAATTTATTTTTTTATTTTTTTATTATTATTTTTTTAATTAAAAAGAATTCTCACTTCCCATTTTTCTTATTTTTAAAAAAAAATAATTTCCCACTTTCATTGACTTTTATTTTTTAATTTCTCACTTTTTTTACTTTTATTATATTTAAATTTCCACTTTTGTTTACTTTTTGTTTTTATTTTTCACTTATTTTACTTTTTTTTAATTTCCACTTTCTTTTACTTTTAAAAAAAAAATCAGTTATTTTTACTTTTATTCTTTAATTACAAATTTCTTTTACTTTTTATTTTTTAAATTTTCACATTCTTTTACTTTTATTTTTTTAATTTTCCACTTTCTTTTACTTTTTAAAAAGAAAAATAATTTTCTTCTACTTTTAATTTTACTTTTTTATTCCATACTTTTAATTTTCCTATTATTTTATTCCAATCCGAAAATTTTAAAAAAATATTAAATTTTTTTCAGTTTTTAATTTATTTTATGTTAAGAAAGATAAAAATAAAAATAAAATAATATTAATAGTAATAATTGACCTTTTAAATTTTTTTAATTTTTACACTATATATATATATATATACATATAAATGTAACAAATCTAAAAATATATATTAAATTTCTAAAAATATTTACAATAAAAATTTAAATGTAGTAAAAAATTAGGTGTTCACAGATGCTATACCTAGTTGAATTATTGTTATGTTAGTTAAGTCTAGAATAATTATTGGTGGGCCTCCATAATATATATAACGTCTTTCAAAAGGGCTTTATATAGATAGCGCCTTTTAAAAGGACGCTATACTTAGTTGGGCAAATGACCGTTAAGGTATAGCACCCTTTAAACGCCCTTTAAAAGAGCGCTATATATATTTTGGTCTCTATGTTTCTTTTTTTTTTACACATTTTGATTCTTTGAGTCCAAAAGAATCACGTTTTGGTTCCGAACTCGAAAAAAAATGTTCAACGGTTACGAAACAATTTAGGCCCATCGACAAGGACAGCCTAAATTTTTTCCAAAAGTAACTTTTCTTAACTGATTGAGTCAAAAGTTGATTTTTTCACGTGTCATCTTCATATAAGCTTACTGATTACCGTCTTTGAGGAGAGTTTAGGTTCCAAGGGAAAACAATTAAGCTCTATATTTCGAGTATAAAAATATATTTGCACAATCAACTAAAATAATTATTTACAGAAAATATATTAATATATATTACAGACTAATATTCCGATAAAAATAATAATTAATCTCCTATTACAAGTTAAAATTAAGAGTACTCTCGTTTAAGGGTGTCATGTGGGCCGGGCCCGGTCCTAAGTGGGCCGAACCTAAGTGAGCCGGTCCCAAGTGGTCCCGGACTTCGCGAGCTTCTTATTGGAATCGGCCCGGGACAACGAACTAACGGTCCCAGGTTAAGTGGCCCAGTCCCGAGTTAAGTGGGCCCAAGTGGGACCAACGGATACTTTCTATTTTTAATTTTTTTTTTTATAGAAGTTAGAGAAAAAAATGGTAATAAAAATATCTAAGGTAATTCCTTGTAAATTATATTATAGAATTATGACCTAAATGTTTTAATTCAAATTTAAAGACAAAAATATTGTTAAGAGATATTCAAAGCAATGCGTTATAATATATATATCGAATATAGCTTATATATATATGCGTTAGTATAATTAATATATATATAAAAGCTATATTCGATATTAAATATTGAATATTAAAATTTAGGATGTTAAATCAATTATAGGGTAAGCACATAACAATAACCATTTTTGCCAACTCTTCCCGATCTTTTTTTGGATCATAATATAAGAGAGATTGAGAGAGATTGATGATTTTGTGAGAAAAATGAAAGAATGATGGGGTATTTATAGTTGAAATAGGAAAAAAGTATAATTATAAAAAAAAAATGGGGTTAAAACAAAGTTGGGGGGTTAAATGGTTATTTGTAAATAGCCAACGACTATTTTGGCAGAGGAAACGACTAGAATTTAAATGCCCAAATGGGCAGTTTTTTTAAAAAATTATGGCCGTTGGGACCGTTTAGGCACACTAGGACTGGTTCAGTCGCGGTCCCAAACGATCCGATCTCGCGGGCCTCAGGCTAAGGACCGGCCCACTTGCCAGGCCCACCTCCCCCGGTTCGGGTCTTAAACGGTTCAGCCCGTTTAGGCCCACTACCCACATGGGTCGTAGTCCTGGGCCGGTCCCGACCCTGGATCGGCCCACTTGCCAGCCTTACTCTCGTTCGAAACAAGCAAGGCAATGCAACATTTAGGTGTTAAAAGATTTTATGTCCTCCCCGTATCTTTTTAATTGATTTACAACAGCCTTCACTTTTGAACAATAATCCGAAATGCATTCGGATTCTTTCATTTTTAAAACTTCAAAGTCATCCCTTAGAGTTTGAAGTTTTACCTTCCTCACCTTGTCAACTCCTTGAAGAGAATTTTGTAAAATCTCCCAAGCTTCCTTTGAGGTGGTAGTATCTGTCACATTCTCTAACATGACATCATCCAAACATTGGTGGATGAGCGTGAGGGCTTGTTGATCATTCTTCCTTGTCTTTGCCAAGACATCTTTTTCATTTTGAGGCAGAGTTTTCTCATTATCGGGTATTGCATATCCTCTATCTATGATTTCCCACATATTCTAGGAGCCAAGAATGACTTTCATACGTAGACACCATTTCTTATAATTATCTTTCGTGAGATGGGGGTTCTGAAAAGACAACGTACCATTATTTGTCATGGCTCTGATACCACGTTGTTGGGAAAATAAATATATTCCGCCCAGGAATAATATTCACGGTAAATAATAATAACACAAAAGAGTAACAATAACACCAAATATTTTAACGGGATAAAATATAATACTCGAACAGAGAAATATTACCACTATAATATTACAACTTAGTAGTGTCAAAAGACTACTACAACTTCGAAAGAAATAACACTCTATATTTTAAATACCTTACTATAATATTATTCACACCCATTATTTTTCTCACAAAATATAATCTGTGGATTACTCTCTTTAACTTCTATTGCTTCTCTCTTATTTTTGATATGCTTACAATGAGGAGGAATCATCTCTATTTATAGTGTTGTTGCTCACCAAAACCAATTAAAATTGGTTCGGCTCCTACTTTGTAGATTTGCAAGATTGAAAAATTGGTGTTGCTCCACCGCTCACAAATCAAACCAATTTGATTTTTTTTAAATGGGTCCCACAAATTACATTATTTTTGCTTCTGCTTTTGCTTTTGCTTTTCCTTTTGTAAATCATTTTTTCTTTCTTTTCTTTATTTCTTTTTTACTTAAATAGGTCCCACAGTGTTCTCACATCCATCTGAAGTACGGATGATTGTCTTACTGGCTAAGCACATGATATTTTTTTGTTTTTGTTTTTATTGCACATTATATCCCATATAGCTAGATTTATTCCTAGGATAAAAGTTCGACCATAATATGGTTTTTGGTATTAAACTATGCACAAGTAAAAATGAATTTTATCTGAAAAATCAAACACTATATAAGTAACACGTTAATTTCATGTATAGGAAAAACAGAAAACCAAAGTACTTAACTACAGTAATTTCTCTTCTGCCAAAATAGTATACCAGAATTATACATCTTTTATCTCTTAAACCAAACAACACCTAAAAGTTATTTGTATACTTCACCACACCAATTTCACCTTTGAAAGAAACCTTCAAAACCATTTCTACTTACTCTCAAGAAAGTATGGCTTACCAAAACATCGATGGCTGCTCTTCTGATGAACAATATCCATCTGATTCAAATGATGTTCTTGATCCTAAACCTCTTGCAGTAGTAGCACCACCAGCTTGTGGTGTTCATCCTCCTATTGTTGCATCCTTCAATGATAGAATCCGACCACTCCTCGACTGCGTAGACAAACTCCGCCACCTTAACATCATGCAAGAAGGCATCCAGCTTCCGACCATCGTAGTAGTCGGCGATCAATCTTCTGGAAAATCCAGTGTTCTTGAATCCCTTGCTGGAATCAGCCTTCCTAGAGGGCAAGGCATTTGCACCAGAGTCCCTCTAATTATGAGGCTGCAAAATGACACAAAAATCACAACAACAAATCTTCGCTTAGAGTACAATGAGAAGTCGCTCCCTGTCGATGAAGCTGGCATTGCAGATGCTATCATTCTTGCAACTGATGAGATTGCAGGCCATGGTAAGGGCATATCTAACAACCCTTTAACACTTGTAGTGAAAAAGAATGGTGTGCCAGACTTAACCATGGTAGATTTGCCTGGAATCACTAGAGTTCCTGTTAAGGGACAACCTGAAGACATTTATGAGCAGATTTCTGATATCATTATGAAATACATAGCTCCTGAGGAAAGCATAATCTTGAATGTTTTATCAGCTACTGTTGATTTTCCTACTTGTGAGTCTATTAGGATGTCTCAGAAGGTTGACAAAACAGGGGAAAGGACTTTAGCCGTTGTGACAAAGGCCGATAAAGCTCCTGAAGGTTTGCTTGAGAAAGTTACTGCAGATGAAGTGAATATAGGACTCGGCTATGTTTGTGTGAGGAATAGAATTGGGAATGAGTCTTACGAAGAAGCCAGGAGTGATGAGGCAAGGCTTTTCTCAACCCATCCACTTTTATCAAAGATTGATAAATCCATGGTTGGCATTCCAGTTCTGGCACAAAAGCTGGTGCGTATTCAAGCAAGTATCATTTCGAAATGCTTGCCTGAAATTGTGGGGAAAATCAATGACAAACTAACTTCTAATGTCGCCGAACTCAACAGGCTGCCTCAGCATTTAAGTTCTGTGGCTGAAGCTTTGACGACATTCATGCATATTCTGAGTTCATCCAAGGAAACATTAAAGAAAATTCTTCTAAGAGGGGAGTTTGACGAGTATCCGGAAGAAATAGAAATGCATTGCACAGCTAGACTGGTTGAAATGCTTGACCAATACTCTATTGAGCTGCATTCAAAGAATTTAGAGAAAAAAGAAGACTTTTTGACGGAAGAGATCATGGCTTTACAGGAAACAAAAGGGATTGGATTGCCGAACTTCCTTCCTCGGGCCGTTTTCCTCAATGTATTGCAGAAAAAAGTCAAGGAAATTGCTGTAGCTCCAGAGGATTTCGTGGGTAGACTGTGGAATTACGTAGAAAGAATTGTTATCAAAGTGTTGATGTATCATTGTGATAACTACCCACAGCTTCAGTCTTCCACCAGAAGAGCTGCTCAAAACTTGATTCTCATCAAGAAGAACGAATCAGTTGATTGGGTAAGGGAAATCATCGGGATGGAAAAGATGACTGATTACACTTGTAATCCTGACTATTTAGCAACTTATAGCAAGCTCATTGCGCAACAAAACACCTTTATGGAGATTATGAACGACCCGAGGAAGCCCTCCGTAATAAACTTGGAAGGTGTTGGAGAAATTGATGTTGGTCATTTGAGGAAGCATCTAGGTTCGGTGCAGCAGGCATTTGATATGAAGATGAGGATCACTGCCTATTGGAAACTTGTGTTGATGAGGATGGTTGATTTTATGGCTTTGCACATTATGTTCAGCCTTCAAAAGATGGTTAACAAGGAGATGGAAGAGGAGATCGTTCAGGATCTGATGGCGCCTCACGGGGGTGGAATCAAGAGAATGCTGGATGAGTCACCTTTGATTGCCGAGAAACGCACTAGGCTCAACAAGAGTGTCGAGCTTCTCAAGGAGTCAAAAGAGGTGGTGGCAAATATCATGGAAAGGATTTCTCTTCATGGTGATCAAGAAAAGGACTAGATTAATATTTTGTACTCATGATCAGGGCACTGCGTTCCACTTCAGCCAATGTTACGACTATCTTGTACTATGTTCTGTGGCCCTGTTTGTGTGTAGTTCTTGTATTCCAATCTGTTAGCTAATGCAAAATCAAGTTTCTATCTTCTAATTTGGCCTAAGGAAACTGTTTTAAACTTAAATTCATGCTGCTTTTCTTTTCTGAAGAGTGTTCTGTTTCCTTACATCCATTGGCTGTGTTTTGGATCTGAAATTATTATATGTTGGAATAGAGGTAGTAAAGGTCCTGCGGTTCACACTCTTCACTAATCATACATCCCATAATCTCGTTATGAACAAGAGTACATTGTGTCACATCCTTAGTCGTTAACTAAGTACACGTGCGGCACTTGACAATTTGCTCACGTTCTTGCTATGCCAAGTCAGCCTTACTACACTCAAGATCGCTAAGAGAATGGTAGAAAGAACACAAGAGAATTGTTAAATGAAGCTTTGTATTAGAGAGAACTTGAATTGTTTGCTTGATGAATTACAAATGAATGACCTCCTTTATATACTAGTCTCCTAGGGGCTAGTGTGTAAATATTAATTGTTACACAAGTCCTTAATATTTACAAGATAAGGGCTTTCTCTAGAATTCTCTACAAGCCTAGAAGATTCCAAGGACTTTCCTAGCAAATCCATAAGCATCTAGGATCTTCCAAAGGAAATGTCCATACTTCTCTAGAATCTTCTCACAAATACTAGCTTTCCTCCTATGTAAGCTTCCACATGGTATTAATATATGCCAAATGGTGTCTGTGGCATGGCGATATGGCACAAATCCCAAAAATCATTTTTTTTCTAATAGCCCGCTAGCATTGAAGATAGGGTAGATCTTACGATATGATGGCATGTCAAGCTTGTATGAGATCTTGCCTACCTTAGCGACGATCTTAAATGGCCCCGCATACTTGCGAATCAAATTCTGATGCATGCCCCGTAGTGCCTTAAACTGTCTTGGGTTAAACTTCACCATGACCATGTCCCCAACTCTATAGTCCGTGGGACGCCGCTTACGATCTGCAAACTTCTTCATCTTCTTAGCTGCCTTATCCAAGTAGGACTTAGCAGTGTCAAGCTGCTCCTCCAATCCTTTGGCCATATGATAAGCCCCCAAACTCTTTCCCTCGAACGCAGCTCATAATGAATGTGGAGTTTGTGGTTGTTGGCCTGTGGCTAGCTCAAATGGTATCCGCCCCGTGGACTCACTCCACTGCAAGTTATAAGAGAATTGGGCGATGTCTAGGAGCCTTGCCAATCTTTTTGATGCGCGCTTACATAATGCTTCAAGTAGCATTCTAGTAAGGCATTGGCCCGTTCCGTTTGTCCATCTTTCTGTGGGTGGAAACTAGTGGAAAAGTGCAGTTCCGTGCCAAGTATGTCGAATAATTCTCTCCAAAAGCTCCCAGTAAAACGGGGGTTTCGATCACTGATAATATGCCTTGGTAAGCCCCAATACTTCACCACATTCTTAAAGAATAGCTTGGCGGCTTCCTTGGCAGTGCAACTTGGTGAGGCGGGCATGAAGGTGGCATATTTGGAAAATCTATCCACGACCACCATAATAGTACCATAACCGTCGGACTTCGATAGGCAAGTGATAAAGTCCATAGTCACGCTCTCCCATGGACGCTCTGCAACTGGTAGTGGCTCCAAAAGTCCTCCGGGTTTTTGTTGCTCAACCTTGTCTTGTTGACAGATAAGACAAGTCTGCACATAACACTCTATGTCATCTCGCATGCGTGGCCAATAGTAGACTGACTCAACCAAGGCCCTAGTGCGACGTTGGCCTGGATGACCAGCCCACATTATGTCATGGCTCTCCCTTATGATCCGCCGTCTAATGTCTCTAAACTTAGGCACGTAGACCCGCCGACCTGTGGTAAGCAGTAGACCATCTTCGACCCAAAAATGTCTCGTATTGCCCTGGTTGGCTAACTCGATAAGTTGTTTGGCTATTGGATCATGCTGCACGCCTTCTTATATAGCCTCACGAATGTCCCATCTTGTTGAAGTGATTGCAGCAAGCTCGACCTTCCGGCTCAAGGCATCGGCTACAACGTTACCTTTGCCCGGCTTATACTCCATCGCAAAATCAAATTCGGCCAAGAAATCCTGCCACTTAGCCTGTTTTGGTGTGAGCTTCTTTTGTGTATGAAAGTATCTAGTAGCTACATTGTCGGTTTTGACCACGAACCTCGACCCAAGCAAATAATGTCGCCATGTACGAAGGCAATGCACAATGGAGGTCATCTCCTTCTCTTGCACCGTGTAATGCCACTCCGTCTCATTTAACTTGCGGCTCTCAAATGCTATGGGATGCTTATCCTGCATCAAGACACCTCCAATGGCAAAAATCCGAGGCATCGGTATGCACCTCAAATGTCTTGGCAAAGTCAGGTAATGCCAAGACTGGCTCCTCTGTTACAGCTGCCTTGAGGTCTTCAAAAGCCCTTTGAAAATGCTCCGTCCAAACCCATGGCTTGTTCTTCTTTAGCAACTCAGTCAATGGTGCGGCCTTTGCTGAGTAGCCACAGATGAACCGACGATAGTAGTTAACAAGGCCAAGGAAGGATCTCAACTCAGTTACCTTTATAGGTGCCTCCCACTCCTGGATAGCACGTACCTTAGCCTCGTCCATGCGTAGCTCGCCATTGCTAATAACATGGCCTAAGAAGTGCACCTTTGATTGTGCAAACTCGCATTTCTCCCTCTTGATGTATAGCTCGTTCTCCCGCAAGACTTGGAAAACCTTCCTTAAGTGCTTCATATGCTCTTCCAAGGTGTTGCTGTAGATGACTATGTCGTCTAGGTAGACTACCACGAACTGATCAAGGTAGGGATGAAAAATCTTATTCATAATGGTGCAAAATATGGCAGGTGCATTGGTTAAGCCGAAAGGCATCACCAACCACTCAAAGGCTCCATATCTCGCCACACATGTTGTCTTTGGCTCATCCCCCTCTGCAATGCGAACCTGGTAGTAGCCCTTGCGAAGATCCACCTTGGTAAAATACTTGGCTTGCCCAAGTCTATCGAACAAGTCAGCAATGAGCGGGATCGGGTACTTATTCTTCACTGTGACCTTATTAAGTGCTCGGTAGTCTATGCACAAGCGTAGTGATCCATCCTTCTTCTTCTGGAACAATACTGGTGCGCCGAAAGGTGCTTTTGATGGGAGAATGTGACCAGCATCTAGCAGCTCTTTCAATTGTTTCCTAAGCTCCTCTAGCTCGGGCGGTGCCATACGATATGGGGAAAATACGGGTGGCTTAGCCCCTGGCTCCAACTCAATCTTGTGATCCACCTCTCGCCTAGGCGGCAATTGCTTAGGCAACTCCTCGGGCATGACATCTTTGTTTTCCTCAAGCAACTTTTCTATGCAAGGTGGTAGTGTATCTTGAAAACTCTTGTCTTCCTCCAGACTTGCGATGGTTGCCACGAACGTCGGCTCCCCCTTCTTGATCCCCTTGACAACCTGTATAGCTGAGAGTTGTGCTTGGCTCTGTCCGTGTGGCATAGACACTGTAGGTACCATGCATGCTCCTTCTCGCTCCATAACCAAGAGATGTTGGAGGTAGGGATCGATCAAAGTATGACAATGTCTAAAGAACTCTTGTCCCAATATGATGTCAAAGATATCCATAACGGTTACGGTAAAGTTTGTCATACCTTTCCAAGTTCCCAATTTGACACCAACTCCATTAGCTACCCCATGAGCATTTTGTACCTCGACATTCACAGTCTTGACGCGGGAGTTGGTTGGAGCAAGCTTCAATTCTAGTCTTTTTGCGGCAGCCTCAGTCACGAAATTATGAGTTGCTCCAGTATCCACCATTGCACGAGCAGGCTTGTTGTTGATGGTGAGATCCACGTACTGATTGCCATTCTCGGTAGGTTGGATATATTGTTTTGTGACAGCACCGCATAATCCGATCATACCTAATTGTGCGGTTCCCAAACTCTCTCCTTGCGATTTCTCCTTCTGTTCACGGACCATGGCGCTAAGGCTCGTTAGGTCGGGACAATTCCTGAAGCTGTGCGGCCCTCCGCATATATAACATCCCTTCTTCTCGGCCTGCACCTTCTTCTCGGCGTAGCCCTGACGGCCACACAACTTTTTTGTAATCTTGAGTCTTGTAGTATTGTTGTTGTATCTTCTTGCCTTTGCCACGGTCTCCCCCACCTTTGACATTGTTAAACTTTGATTCTTTGACTTTCCCTTTGTCGTGCTTTTCATGCCTAAAATCCATCAATGATTCGGCCTCCACTATGGCTTGGTCTATATTTGCGACTTGCCGGCGTTGTAACTCCTGCTTAGCCCAATTTTGCAACCTGTCCATGAAGTGGAACAACAAGTCATCATAAGTCAGGTTGGGGATTTGAAGCATAAGGGTAGTGAACTCCTTGACATAGACACGTATGCTCCCTGTTTGCTTCAACTACCTAAGCTTGCGCCTTGCCTCGTACAAGACATTGTTTGGAAAGAACTGTCGCTTGAACTCGGCTTTGAACTGATCCCACGTGCGAATAGTACATAGACTTTTATCCACGTCGGCCATCTTCCTTCTCCACTATAGCATGGCAGTCTCTGAGAGGTACAACACTGCAGTGTTGATCATAGCCTCGTCGTCCTTTACTTTGCCGTGCTTGAAGTAGTTCTTCAAGTGCCAAAGGAAGTTTTCCACTTCTTATGCATCACGAACACCTTTGAATATCGGGGGTTTAGGAGCCTCGATCTTGGCCTCCCTCGTCACCACAACATTGCTGGCTGCCTCGGTCACGCTAGCAGTAACATGCTCTTCGAGTGACTCTATCTTTGACTTCATAGTAAAATAATACTCAAAGCCTCCATGAGTCTGCACTCTAAGGCAGTGATGGTTTGCCTTAGCTCCATCTCGGTTTGTGTACATCTCTCCAAGTCATTTCGGATACTCTCAATCTCTTCAATAGTGTTCCCCTCAAGAACGCTAAGGGTGCCTTCCACCTTCCCCAAGCGTTGGCCAAATATCTCCATGGCGTCAATCCCCGTGTTCATCTTCCTTACCCACTCTTTACCGAGCGAGATGTCCTCGGGCAGGACCTCCACTTCATCCTCGCTCGCCTCAGTGGAAGATGATTCTTGGGATGTAAGCCCTTCGTTTGACACAACCGCGGGTGGCACCTCCTAGTTCTTGTTGGTGGCATTTCTCTTTTTGTTACGGCCGCTCATGCTAGCAGCATCCTGGATGACGTTGGCTTGGGTGTTGGCAGCGTTAATTTCTCCGTTGTTCGCCATTCCCTTAGTTGCAACCTTTGCTCTGATACCACGTTGTCACGTCCTTAGTCGTTAACTAAATATACGTGTGACACTTGACAATTTGCTCACATTCTTGCTATGCCAAGCCAACCTTACTACACTCAAGATCGCTAAGAGAATGGTAGAAAGAACACAAGAGAATTGTTAAAGGAAGCTTTGTATTAGAGAGAACTTGAATTGTTTGGTTGATGAATTACAAATGAATGACCCACTTTATATACTAGTCTCCTAGGGGCTAGTGTGTAAATATTAATTGTTACACCAGTCTTTAATATTTACAAGATAAGGGCTTTCTCTAGAATTCTCTACAAGCTTAGAAGATTCCAAGGACTTTCCTAGCAAATTCATAAGCATCTAGGATCTTCCAAAGAAAATGTCCATATTTCTCTAGAATCTTCCCACAAATACTAACTTTCCTCCTATATAAGCTTCCACATGGTATTAATATATGCCAAATGGTGCCTATGTGGCATGGTGACATAGCGGGTCATCACACTTGACTGCTAAAGGTAATGGAACAACAAAGGGACTGAGTGACTTGTTTTGTAGAGAACAAAGCCAAGAGCCAAGAGCCGGTGATGGAGTAATGGGAATTTGGCCAACTGCTTTGGCCGTGGTTTCGATGCCAATGGTAAGGGAAACTATGGGTGGTGATAAGATATTGGAAAAACAAATGAACAAATGTATGTTACTTGTTATGTAGTTTGAGGTTCCTAAATCACGAATCTAGGTCCCTGGAAGCAAAGAATGACTCAAGCATCTAATTGAGATAACAATATAGGTAAGAAAGATGGTAAACAAAAGGATACTCAACCGCGCGCGTTATATTTCACACACACATTATTCA
Source organism: Nicotiana tabacum (assembly GCF_000715075.1). Classification (NCBI taxonomy): domain Eukaryota; kingdom Viridiplantae; phylum Streptophyta; class Magnoliopsida; order Solanales; family Solanaceae; genus Nicotiana; species Nicotiana tabacum. Next base: position 27,318,092 of record NC_134083.1, read on the forward strand.
GTAGTATAAACCACAATTGACTGATCTCCTAAAGGAGCTTTACGGTTTTTGTTCTTTTAGGAGAACATTTTGATGAATTCGCCTTCTATAACTGATTTGGGCTATAGAAAATCGAAAAAATGGCTTTTCTATTTTTCTCGTTATTAATGTTGTAGTGGCACTGATTGGGCATTAACGTGTTGATGCAGATAAACAACTTAGGCAAACTTTGCATTCTAGTCGCAAGTTGGACATGCTAAAACTTATTCCTAACTAGAGAAAAAAAGGATATCTTAGCTAGCTAGAAGTCAAAAGAAAAAAAACCAAAAGTGACAAGTGTGTACACGGCTTATATATGAAAATTTGACCAATTTAGACTTCTTTTGGTTCTTTGTACATTAAAATGAAGTTGTCTTATCATGTTATATCCTCCATTGCTAAATTTAGCTTTACATGTCTTAATTGAAGTTGATTGATTCATGTTCTGCTTTATATATACATTAATTGAAGTTGTTGCCTCTTTTATTGCCATGTTACTCATTCGTAGTTAATTATCCTTAATTGAGGTCGCTGCTACATATTATCTCTCATTGTTGAGTTATTCTTGTTTGAAACCATTATTATTTGTTATGACTTTCATTGTGAACTCGTTCTTCCATTCTTTAAGTTGAGTAATTCTTACGTTGATTTACTTGCCGCACTCCCGTGTTATCTTTGTTGTTGTTGTTGTACTCAGTGTTGTTGAGCCGAGGGCTATGTCTGATTGTGGTATTGAAATTATTTTGAGGAAATGTTATGGCATATGGGCACATGTGGTGTGAGTTGTTATATTATGTTATATTTTTTGGCACACGTGATATTGTTGAGAGGATTTGTCGGGTGTCCTGTCAAGACACAATTTCACCTATAGGTCGTGATGGCGCCCAACGTCACCGCTAAGCAAGCCAACTAGTTAATTGCACATATATTTCCTCTTTTAAATAAATTTCCAAGTAATAAAACTCTCTTTAATTGCAGGATTCAAGAAAATAAGAGGTTTAAATAAATAAAACCAAAATAGTAATTCAAATCATAATTCTTCTAATGTGTGTGCCAGGACCTGATGTCACAAGTGTATGTGCATCTAATAAATTATACAAACTTCCAAATACCGTCTGAACATAGAATAGACAGAATACAAATACAAAGAGAGACACTAGGTATTGCGAAACGGCTCAGGAAAGACAGCTCACCACTAGGCTTGGGGATAACGGAGATGCACACCGGTAGGACCGCCTGATGCACCTGTCTCAGATCCTGCACAAAAAGTGCAGCAAGTGTAGCATGAGTACGTAAACAACGTGTACCCAGTAAGTATCAAGTTTAATCTCGAAGAAGTAGTGACGAGAGGTCGACTTCAACACTCATTATGTGTCAATAATATTAAGATAGAAATATTTAAATAGACACAGTTTATGTGAATAATAACAAGTTCTTTAGCAAGCAGAAATAAATAATTCTTTCTCAATTAAATAATTTTCAATAAGTTATTTATCTTCACAAGCTGCAATAAATATCAAAGAATCGTGAAATTTTTATTATTAAGCACGATTTATGTCGAGGTCATACGGCCCGATCCGGAATAGTGTGTACACTGCCGAGGGTCAAACGGCACGAACTATAGATACATGTATCTACTGCTGAGGCGTTCGGCCCGCTCCGCAAGAAGAGAAGGATATTTTATAAGCGTTTGACTGAAATATAAATGTCGTTTTATACAAAAATAATACGAATTTCATTAGCAGTCTTTCACAATTTCTCCAACAAATACTAATAAAATTTAGGCATTTTTAAATTAACAAGTATGTGCAAAATTCCAAATAATTCATAATTTGGTCGTAAAACTACCCGAATAATAACATAATAGTAGCTACGCACGGACTCTCATCACCCCGTACGTATGTAGCTGTCACACCCTTTTTGTTTCACCACCTCAACCCTCTTTAAAATGCTAAAGGTGATTTTAAAGCTCAAAAGGGTTTCAATTTGAAAAGTGACAAAAGTTGTGTTTCAAAAGATTTTTTAGAATCGCCACCTGACATTTGGTTTCGGTATGCCAGGTCACCATTTTTAAGAAATAATTTTTTTCCTTTAAAACACATTTAGACTCCACAACTAGTTTGCACTAGAGATTCTAAGTAAGGGGGTTCATTTGACTCGTGGAGAAGGTGTTAGGCATTCCCCGAGTCCCGTAACTAGTACGATTGCACACTTGATCAAATCGGCTTTAAAGAGTATTCAAACTGAGGCAAAACACATCAAAGAAAAATAAACACGCAAGAGGCTCGAGGATGTCCCCACCTAAATAAAATAAAATAAGAGAAAAATACTAAAAGTATATACTATGCTCATCCACGAAGTCTGTCACAACCTCCAATCACTTTCACTATGGGGCATACCTCGGATAAAATATATACAAGTTCTTCGAGGCATTCTCCGGATAAATTTAACTAAGGGACAACCTCTAGCCTCGCAGAATAAATAAACGACCTAATATTTGCCTACCCACATGTGGTCGGCCTAAACATGCTACTAGCGAATAATATCACAAAATAAATAAATAAAAGGGAACCAAATAAAAGGAAAATTTTAAATCACAAATTCTTTTGACTTTTATTTTATGTATTTCACTAGGCTCAATTCCTAAAACATGTAAACCATTTAATCACTAATGAGTTTCGTCTCCCCCCATTCTCACTTGCGCCTCTTTAATAATGCAGCATTTACATGGAATTTTCTTTACTTATAAAATAATTGATATCATGAGACAACTGTTCCTTAGCACAAAAGCACCATTTTTTTTTTCAGTCATGAACATATCAAAAGGAGAGATTCAACATATATGCTTGAAGGCAAATTTCAACTTTCATCCACAAAGTAAAACGTATTTTTTTGAAGAAAATCAAACATGGAAGTAAGACACCTACATAGGACTGCAGATGGTTCATACAAGCAACTAAGTTAACTTTTAAGGTGAGAGTTCTATTATATTCAAGCTTTACTAATGAACACCGACAAATTCTTAATAACAACAACAACAACCCAGTATAATCTCATTAGTGGGGTACGGGGATGGTAGTGTGTACGCAGACCTTACTCCTACCCTGGGGTAGAGAGGTTATTTTCGATAGACCCTCGGCTGCCTCCCTCCAAGAACTACCCACCTTGTTCTTGGGGTGACTCGAACTCACAACCTCTTGGTTGGAAGCGGAGGGTGTTTGACTCGAAATCCTTAATAACAGAGATAAGCAAAAACTATCGCAGGCTAACAAAATCAGGAGGAGCCATGGCAAGGAAACTTTTGGACAATCTAATAACTCAGAATTCATGCTAAAATATAGATGCTCGAGCTAGGATACCCCCCTCGTAATCTCAACAAATCAACGAGACGGAGGACAAAATCAAAGCTCCCAGACAAGACCAACAAACAAACTGGAACATCTACCCTTTCACATACGGCTTCACGGCCATAAAATCACAGAACATTACTCTAATGCTATTAGTAGGCTTGCATTTAACAGAACTCAACTTGACTAAAGCTTAGCAGGGATTCATAATATGTTTCTTGAACATTATACGGGGCCAACAGAGGCGACGAGAAACAGGGAACATCTTCAGCAAATAAATTTCAGCAAAAGCGACTCGAATATACATTTCGTTTCACACTCAATTTCAACCAAACATATAAAACACTGATTCAAACCGCAAGGGAAGTGCATCACTGATTCATAATTCACGCAACAGTCAGATTTTAGTCAAAAACACGCGACAAGCAAATTCGCACTCAAATAATTTAAACACGGTCACTTGACTCAAGTCATAACAACTTTCAACAAAATATTACTTCTAAGTTTACTCAGCTATTGGAATCAGAAAACAAATTCAGAAACTAGTATTTTTCTTTCAATTAGACCAAAGGCTTGAACAACTTTTAATCCATTAAAACCCCCGGCTCTCATCATCATTTAATCACACCTTCAAAATAAGAGAAAAAGAGTTGAACCTGAATAAGAGTTTTTCGATTACTTCTGTTCGGAAGCTATTACAAGCAAATCCGGCACCGGAATTCGAATGTCCAGCAGCAAACGAGCAAGACAGCAATAAAAATGGATTCGGAACCACGAATTTGAACCTCATGAGCAGTCCACGGACCTCAGCTAATCTCCATATTTTCGGAACCCAAAAATCAGAGAGGAAACTTGAAAATATTTGTGTATTTTCGAATTTAGAATCAAATTGAAACTAAGAAGAATTGAAATCTTTTTTTTCCTTTTATCTATGAATGAACAAGAACCCAAAATCAGAAAAAGGAACTCAAAAAACCCTCAATACGGTAGTTCTTTGTCCCTATTTTTATCCAAAATCCTTTTTTTCTATTGTCCCCCACTCCCCCTCTCTCTCCAAAAATCCTTTTCTCCCCTCAAAGTAATGTCCCCACTCCTCTCTCGTGAATGTATATTTCAACTTAAGTGGCCAGAAAAATCTCAAAAACGTGTGGACCCCAACTTGGTGGTGAGTGGAGAGTAAAAATCTATTTTGAGAGGAATTGATGCGCACATGTATTGTGAAAAAATTAGAAAATCAGTGCATGTGTCCAAATGTGAAAGTGACGTGGGGAAGTATTTTTGTAAACGGAAAATGGTCAAAAATATACCCTTAAAGTATTGAAAATAATTTAATTTTGTCCCATTTTCATCTATTGGGCCATAAATGTCCTTAACATTAATTTTTAGGCTCAAACTTACCCCTATATCTAATAGAATGGTCAACAATACCCTTAACATATTAAAAATGGCTCAGAATTACCCTCCGTTAACCTTTTGGTCCGCAAATATCCCTAACGTTTTTTTTCTTCTCAAACTTACCCATATATCTAATAGAACTAACCTAGTCAATTTTTTGACTTTAACTTCGCCATGTGGCTTTTTTTAATCCGCCACGTATATTTTTTGTATTAAATAAACCTACATGTATCTTTTAAAATATCCAACGACCCTGACCCGCTCCTATATATTTGGACGGTCGGCTAAAAATAATTATATTTGCTAGTTAAATATATAAAAAAAATATACATTGATTATATATAAAAATATGTATATTATATATTAATATTTTAATAAATATTTTACATGATATTATTTTTAGAAAAAATTATACGGTGTAGTTTTTCCTATTAATTATGATCTATAACTCAAATTTATTAAGCAAATATGACAATGGAACGACAGTTTTTGCTAATATTTTAGCTCTATTGTTATATATTAAAACACTATTAGTTCCCATTGAAAAGATCATGTGAAGTCCATTAATGTGCTAAGTAGTTGGATATGTATATAATTAAAAGGGTTTAAATAATTTCCTTTCCATCTGTTTCTTTGCTTCTCCTTTAGAATCATATAAATAAAATATTATCATTTTTATATTTGTAAATTAAAATTTATATTTGTTAAACTTGTTAAGATTTGCAAAATTTGAAGGAAAAACTACACCGTATAATTTATTCTAAGAATAATATCATGTAAAATATATATTAAAATATTAATGTATAATATATATATTTTTATATATAATCAATGTATATTTTTTATATATTTAACTAGCGAATGTAATTATTTTTAGCCGACCGTCCAAATATATAGGAGCGGGTCAAGGTCGTTGGATATTTTAAAAGATACATGTGAGTTTATTTAATACAAATAATACACGTGGCGTATTAAGAAAATACCACATGGCGAAGTTAAAGTAAACAAATTGACCGGGTTAGTTCTGTTAGATATATGGGTAAGTTTGAGCTCAAAAACAAACGTTAGGGGCATTTGCAGACCAAAATATTAACGGAGGATAATTTTGAGCCATTTTCAATATGTTAGAGGTATTGTTGGCCCTTCTGTTAGATATAGGGATAAGTTTGAGCCCAAAAACTAACGTTAAGGACATTTATGGCCCAATAGGTGGAAGAAGGGTAAAATTGGGTCATTTTCAATACCTTAGGGGCATTTTATCCCTTTTCCCGTTTTGTGAATGCTATGCGAAAGTTTGTTACTAAGAATAATATGGAATCTTCCATCTTTCTTTTTTTATTTAAGAATTAAAAAGAAATCAAAAGGCAAGAAGAAGGAAATTACACTACGTACTTCCTAATTAGGATAAATATCAATTAATACTACTATTAAAATCTACATTTTTAAACTTGTACTACACAAAAAGAAACTTTTTTTGTTTTTTTTTTGTTGTAAAAAGTAAAAATAAAATACTAATTAGCTAAAATAAAGGAAAATATTTTTGTAGTTTTCATATTACGAGAAAAATAGAGCTAAAAGGTCAAAAATAGGCAAAGTAACAATATTAGAACTAAGTGAATTATATAACACTAAAAAGGTGTAAAATTTTGGGGAGGGTCAAAAATTACATGTCTACGGTAGCCCCCACAATTAGAAATATATATTCATTTAAAATACCTACGGGGTAAATTCCCTCTTACAAGATTAGACAAAAGACTTACCTCGTCTCAAAGTTCACTTTCCGGTCAAAAATTCGCGTTAAAGCCTTAATTTGGTGCCGAAAATCCGAAACTAGCCAAATGTTATATAATTTAATCAATACATGCTCAATAACTCGAAATTAGATTATTAGATTAATTATCCAACCTGAATTGGTAAAATTCTTAAAATACACCTCGGGCCCACGTGCCCGGATTATGAAAAGTTTTGGAGGAAATCGTCACCTATAACCTTAAGAACTCGAATATACAATTTTCATCCCATTCCACAACCATTTCGTGATTAAAATCTCATTTTTATCAAAACCTAGGTTTTTCATCTAAGCCCTTGATTTTTATAATTTACATGTTATAATCTACTCATAATCTATATATTTAACTTACAATAGATAGAATTAACTTGTCTCCAAGTTGCTAGGTGAATACTCCTCTCAAGAAGCTCCAAACTCGTCCAAGAATAAAGAAAAATGGGCTAAAATGGCTGAGCCCCCGTTCTTTTAAACATTCTGCCCAGCAAGTCTTTCGCACCTGCGAAGACGCCGCCACAGTTGCGGACAGGACCTCGCAGATGCGGTCTTTCCCCTTATCCAGTTTGTCCGCTTCTGCGACCAGCGGCTCGCTTCTGCGAGACCGCTCCTGCGGTGCGTGCGTCGCACCTGCGACCTTCTCCGCTCCTGCGATACCCTCCTTCGTACCTGTGCCTTCACATGTGCGGTCATTTTCCCCGATTCTGCGGTCACTGGGAAGCCCCCTCTAGGCCGCTTCTGCGGTAAAGGGCTCATTTCTGCGAGCTCGCACCTGCGACTGGCCAAGCGCAGGTGCGAATGCACCAGAAGCTGGGAGCTTTAGTTGTTTCTCCCAAGTTCCAACTTGGTCTGAGCCGCGTCCGGTTAACACCCGAGATCCCCGAGGCCCCTCCCGAATATACCAAAAAGTTTGAAATCATAAAACGGACTTGCTCGAACCTTCAGAATGCGTAAAACAACATCAAAAGTAAGAATCATACCCCAAACCAAATTGATTCAACTTAGAAATTTTAAATTCTTCAAACTTACTCCGAACACGCTGAAACATACTTAAACTACTCGGAATGACACTAAATTTTACGTGTAAGTCTTAAATCACTATACAGGACTATCCTCAGGCTCGAAATTTCAAACAGACCTCGATTACTCCAAAACCTACTCCAAACTAAATTTAAAGAACCTTAAAACCTTCAAATAGTCAACTTTCACTGTTAAGCGCCGAAACGCTTCCGGTTTATCCAAAACCCGATTCAAACATACGCCAAAGTCCAAAATCATCATACGAATATATTGGAACCGTCAAATCTCTATTCTGGGGTCGTTTACTCAAAACGTTGGCAGAAGTCAAACTTAGCCTTTTTAAAGCTAACTAAGGAACCAAGTGTTCCGATTTCAACCCGAGCCCTTCAAATTCCTGAATTAACCATTCCCGCAAGTCATAAAATAGTATAAGCATATACGGGGAGTCTTATTTAGGGGAACAAGGTTCTAGAAGGCAAAACGACCGGTTGGATCGTTACATGTTCGTATATGAGTTGTCCGTGCTATTGTTATTATTGATATTGCACATGCAACGTGACAAAGTGAACTATATATGTGGGTTTGCGCATGTGTCGAGATAAGACGGGAATATTATTATGCGCTTGTGGCGAGACAAAGAGAAAAAGGAAAAGGACAAAAAAGGAGAGAACAAAATAAAGGAAAAAGCACGGATAAAGATAGCAGGCGGGCATTTACTTTATTATTGTGCACGTGGCGAGACAAGGGATGGCTATGTCGGGGATGATTTGTGATGACTTGTGATGGCCTGTGGGCATTGTTATTGATGATATTTATGTAGTGGTGTGCCTACCTTGTGTGAGTCATGCATTTTATGTTTTGTTGTGTTATTTTCTTTGTGCCATTCATTGTCTCTGCTCTTACTTGTTGACTCGGGTTGTGATAGAACACTTGTACAAGTATACACCATAACTAATCACTCTTATCGGTTTAAGAAGATGAACCCTGATATTTATTGATCATCTACATGTATTCTTGTATACCTGCCTTCCGTGCGTGAGTTGTACTATTGGCACATGAGTTGTCCGTGCGGTTATGAGATATTGTTATTGCTAGCACGTGAATTGTCCGTGCGGATATGAGATATTGTCACTCCTCTTAGCACGTGAGTTTTCCATGCAGATATGAGGTATTAATAGTATTGGCACGTAAATTGTTCGTGCGATTGTGATTTGCAAAGTGGGCACAAGATGCCAAGTGATTAGGATTCGTGATTTGGGACCTATGATTTTTGATTATGAGGTGTGGTACCTCGGGAAAATTCTTAAATAAATCTTGTATGAAAAAAATTGTTTTTATTGGGTTGTTACTTGTTTTTCTTTACTTAGTTTCACCAAACTTAAACTGTATTCTGCTTACTTTACGACATTATTACCTATAGGCTCTTTGTTGTCAATTGTTGTTCTAGTTCTTATTGCAAGCATCGTAACGTCATTCTCACCATGTTTAGCTTTATATTGTTCCTTGTTAGTTTTATATTCGTAATTGTATAGGTTATCATGTCTAGTAGGTGTTTTGACCGTTCCTCGTCACTACTTCACCAAGGTTAGTCTTGATACTTATTAGGTACAGTTGTGGTATACTCATGCTACGCTTACTGTACATTTTTGTGCAGATTCAGGTACCTCAGAGCTTGTTGATTATTAGTTAGTTGATCGAGAATTTGCCGTGGAGACTTCTATACCTGTCGTCGTTGTCACACCTCTTTTTTTTTCACGCAACCCTATTACGAGGTTGATTTAGAAGAGTTTTTCCAATTAAAGTGACGTTTTGAAAAGGGATTATTTATTATTTGGAGCCGCCACTTAGAATTGAGTTTTGGTGTACTAATCACCTTTTATTTGAATCCCTCATCAAACGGAAAATTTAACTCCTAATTTATGGTCTACGAAATCAGAAGACTGAGTAAGGAATTCTGTTGACCGAGGGGAAGGTTGAGACACCCCTCGAGTCCCGTGGTTCTAGCACAGTCGCTTTTATTGACTTATGTTCGGCTTAAATCAATTCTTGGCTATTCTTGTAAATTATTGATTATGGTTTACATATTACCACTTAATTGATTATTGTATTACTCCCTCCGTTCTAATTTATATGAACCTGTTTGATTGGGTATGGAGTTTAAGAAAAAATAAAGACTTTTGGAACTTGTGATCCTAAACAAGTCAAAAAGGGCCCCAGAGTATTTGTGTGGTTATAAAAGCTTCTTATTAAGGGTAGAATTATAAGTTTAAACAAAATTATTTCCAACTTTTGAAAGGGGTCATTCTTTTTGGAACAAACCAAAAAAAAAATAGATTCACATAAACTGGAATAGAGGGAGTAGTTGTTTTGACCTAGATGCGGTATGCACACAAGGTATTTATTTAAAAATGAATGTTAAATCAAGGTACAGAATATACACATGGTCAAAATATAATTATTTTAAATTTAAAGGTATCAAGACGCGGGAATGCGCACATGATCCTTTTATTACTTAAGCACATCAATCCAAGGTTCGAGTATGAACACATGGGGCTAATAGTTAAAGTACATCTAAAGTTTTTCTAACGTTTTAGATTATTTCAATTATTTTGTTTCTTTTAGATTCGAGATATATATATTTATATATATATTTTTTACTTATCACAATGAGTCTTGAATTAGTTCCTAACTCATCCCTTTCCCTCATATTTTTTTTTATCACTCTTTTATTTCTTGCAACAATTTTGAATTAATCTGTAAACCGCATCTCTTCCTCACTTATAATTGTTTTTTTTTTTACTAATAGGCCTTAAAATGTGTCTAGGCCTAATTAGTATACTCCCCGTGCACTCTATTTCGACATGCGTAAAGATAGCTCAATCTTAACACAAATATTTAAATATGACATTAATAACTAAATAATAAAATAGGACAAAGCTAAAAGAAATATTTACGTTTATGCTAACTGAACCTTTGAGATAGAAACAAAAATCCAAGAAAAATTCCAAACTAAAGTACTCCACCTTCCTGAAGGTAGTTTAAAACTTTAAAATATTTTGAAGACATATTAAAAGCTTATCTTGAAACTTTTTTAATAAAACTATATAAGAATTAAAAAAGAAAACGTCTATATATGTGCAGCAATATAAAATGAATGGGTATAGATACCAAATATCATTCAACTGTCAAATGACTAAACATACTTACGGAAGATTGACTAAAGATTTTTTTTTTTGAATAAATATAACCTCAAAGAGATCCCTTTCACGTCTCAAGTAGTAAAGAAAAATAAATAATCTGAGGTCTCCATACCACCGTACCTTTCACTTTATGAAGATATTAAATCTTAATATTTGTGAAACTAAGTTAATATTCAAGGACTTTTATAGTAACAAGATTATTTCAGACCCATAATAAAACAAACTGTTTAAATATCCACCATAAAAATTCTAACTAAATATTTTACTAACAAATTTCATAACCAATACAACGAGAAGACAATAAATTAATTTTATTTTTTAACTTGGCAATCTCTAAGAAAACTAGTGAAACAGTTAAGTACTAACAAAAGATAAAATGATGAATAACTGACTGCTTATATACTAAAATACTTCTTATAATTAATTTTAACTTTAGTAGTAAAAGGGTATTCAACTAAGCATAAGTTACTTGCATGTACTATCTATGGCATCAAAATCAAGATTAAAAAGAAGCTAAGGAAAGAACAAAACTACAGAAAACAATCCTAAATAAGATAAACATCACATTAACGTTACCAATACACAAATACATACAAAATTAGAAAACCGAATAGACAAAGATAAAGGATATGCACCTTTGCGAAGCATTCAATAATATAAAAGAAGATCCAGCAATTACAAGAAATTGATGAAAAACAGCAGCCGTAGTGCGAACCCAAAACTCTAAACTAAACCTTCGTCTCTTCCAAAAACTTTTATCTTAATCCTTTTTACTTAGTTCTCTCTTGAATGTCATCAGTGGCTTGTTATGAATATATGTGTATCTCCCTTTCTCCCTCCAGAAAAGTTACTATATAGGCATGTGTAGGAGTAGATGGAGGATGTGCAGGTGAATAGTATTGATCGTGTGTGATGTAGGTGTGTGATCATGGGGTAATAGAGGGAAGAGGTTAGAGTAAAAATCTGCACACGGTTAATGAATATCCAAAAATAAGATAACGTGGATGTACAAGAATCATGGATTGGTTGAATCTCTTTTGAAAGTTAAATTTGTTATCAAACTTCTAAAAGTCACGGGAATGCTTGTTGCTTTTTTTTCTTTCTTTTATAAGTAGAATTTAATTAAACTATTAAGACAAAATATTAATGAACTAACTCTAGACTAAACAACATATATATATATATATATATATATATATATATATTAAATATTTACATATACTTTTAATGATACTAAGAAAAATACCATAACTTATTAAAATTCTAATTAAAAGAAAATCATATATTGTATGAAAATTTTCTTTTTCTCTTTACAAATAGAAATAAAATATGTATTCTAAGAATGTTAATATTTATTTTGTAGTTTTTAATTTTCTTAAATAAACTCTACTAAAAGTAAAATAAAAGTTTAAAATATCACGATAAGACCTAAAAGAAATATTTACACTAAAATAGTATGAAATTCGGTGTGGTCAAAAATTAGTTGTTCACAACATGCCCCTCTTTGCTTGAAAACATGAAGAGTTTTCAGGCAAAGAGAAATGAACAAGGTGATTTATTTTTGACCTCACTGTTATTTAAAAAGGAAAAGAAGATAAAAGAAAAAGATGCGACCGAGCCTTGGTTTTAGGCAGCTTACATATCCCACGTTATAAGAGAATCAGGTCACGTGTAGTTCAAGTGAAAGAAGAGTGATGAAGTATATTTAGAGGGAGAGTCGAGTGAAGTTCCTTCGAGGTTCTAAGCTGCGGTTCCTACTATTACATCAAAATGAAAAGAAAATTACATACTCTTGAAATCTAAGAGTTACAAAATTCCTATCTAAATGCCATTTAGAGTCTTGTCTTGATTCTTGACTTGCTTCCCTCATTGACTTTAGACTAAAACTTGATGCTCTCGATATAATATACTATAAAATATTCTCACAGGTTTGTTTCTTGATCAGATGATGAAAAGAAGGATCTTGAGACCCTATATCTCCGCTTGCATTACGTCAAAGCTGGTTGCAGCTGGTATTGACATCAAACATTCCACTTTCTTTAGCAAGAGATGGAATCTTATTTTTGCACATCCAATCCATGCTTTGTAGAATAACCTACAAGCCACCACAATCAAATAAAATAAACAAAAATTTTCGGCCCCAGTTTGCACTAGAAAATATTTGTGAGTTATTAAAAACACAATGAACTATCTTTGCTATTGCAGAATAAAGAATAAAAAATAGTTTTATTTTTATTTTTATTTTTATTATAGGGGATGTCGTACCCTATGTTAACAAGAAGGAAGGCAACCAGGGGATGTAGTACCATGTGTTGGCAATAAGATGAGGCTCGTGACACTCTAGGATGCTACTAGGGAATGTCGTACCATTTGTTGGCATAAAGTAATACAGCCAGGGGATGTAGTATCCTATGTTGGCAATAAGGTGAGGCTCTTGGAACTCTAGGATGCTACTAGGGAATGTCGCACCCTATGTTGGCAGAAAGTAATGTAGCCAGGGGATGTAGTACCCTGTGTTGTCAATAAGATGAGGCTCGTGGCACTCTGGGATGCTACTAGGCAATGCCGTACCCTATGCTGGCAATAAAGCGAGGCTCGTTGTGCTCTGAGATGCTACTAGGGAATGTCGTACCCTATGTTGACAATAAGAGCTCTCTGAGATGGTACTAGGGAATGTCATACCCTATGTTTGCAATACAATGAGGCTCGTGGCGCTATGAAATGCTACTAGGGAATGTCGTACCCTATGTTGGCAATAAAATGAGGCTTGTGGCACTCTAAGATGCTACTAGGGAATGTCGTACCCTATGTTGGCAGATAGTAATGCATCCAGGGGATGTAGTACCCTGTGTTGGCAATAAAATAAGGCTCGTGGTACTCTAAGATGCTATTAGGGAATGTCGTACCCTATGTTGGCAGAAAATGAGGCTCGTGGCACTCTGAGATGCTACTAGGGAATGTCGTACCCTATGTTGGCAAAAAGTAATGCTGCCAGGGGATGTAGTACCCTGTGTTGGAAATAAATGAGGCTCGTGGCACACTAAGATGCTACTAGGGAATGTCGTACCTTATGTTGGCAATAAAATGAGGCTTGTGGCACTCTAGGATGCTACTAGGGAATGTCGTACCCTATGTTGGCAATAAGATGAGGCTCGAGGCACTTTGAGATGCTACTTGGAAATTTTGTACCCTATGTTAGCAATAAGAAGTGCAACCAGAGGATGTAGTACCCTGTGTAGGCAATAAGGTGAGGCTCTTGGCTCTCTAAGATTCTACTAGGGAATGTCGTACCCTATGTAGGCAGAAAGTAATGCAGTCAAGGGATGTAGTACCCTGTATTGAAGATAGGGTATTGATTCCCTATAATGAAACTAAAAATAACATGTTTACATGTAAATTGGAAGAAAATCAAGGATTTGAGAACTTTACTTGGTGATGTTCGTCTTTTCATGAACTATTTCTTAAAATTATTCTTTTTCTGTTATGAACAAAGAACGATTTGTTAGTTTTAAAATGGAGGTCGATTTGTGGCCTTGATTATTTCGATCTCTTGATCTCAGCTCATCTTCTTTTAATGATTTCAACTGCAACTGATTATTTCCTGAATACCAACTGCATTTCTGACCTTGGAGAACCTTTGGCTTTTCCAAACTTTGCCATGACGGTTGGTCGCGTGGGACATAACCTTTTTCAATATTATTTTGCCTTTGTGGGCATTTTGCTTTTGACTTATTTCAAAGTTTTTCATTTCAAAGCATCGGCCAATCATGGCCAGTCGGGGTCGACTTGATGTGCTTGCCGAGGATGAGCGCCTTTTGAATATATCAGCTTGCTTCAAACGAGAACCCTGTAAATCGGTCTTGTCGTCTTTTCTTTGCCTTATTTTTGGATTAAAGTTAGACTGAAAGGGATTCAAAGAAAAAACAAACAATGGAATAGAGAATGAGTTTAAAATAAGAGGTGTCCCTTTAGGGAAATATAAAGATGGACTTATTTGGGAGTAGATATGGACTTCAATGAACATGACATGCCTTTTGGACTGGATGCCTGATATGTGTAAACCATCTGATTCTCAGAAACTCATCAAAACGTTTGACTTGAAATCGAGAAACCTTGCTCATGATTGTGTTGTTGCCATGGCTACATGGATCCTCTTTTCAATCAACAGTGCCCTTTGCGGGTTTTCACTAGCCGACCTCTCTCATTTCTCTTCTCGCCATCGCCTTATAGTGCCCTTCACGGGTTTTCACTAATCAAGACTCTCATTTTTATTTTTTGTACTCACTATCACCCTATAGTGCTCATGAGGGTTTTCGCCAATAAGACTCTCTTATTTTATTTCTCTCATTTGGTATCCTCCAATTCTTGAACATTCTCGCTGATTGATCGGAAGGACTTGAAAGGCTTTGGGTAAAATTAATTTGTATTGACTTATAACTTTGGAACCTTTCGGGTGAAACCATCGCCGGACCATTGTAACATCTTCCCCAGTTTTCACTTTTGGGGGAATGTCGATTTTTATTTTGGTGTGACCGAACCCCAAAGTGAGGTTGCCTACGTATCCTTTCGGAATCAGGTGGGATGTAGTTCAATTAACATGAACTTGTTTTGATTTTTTTTTTTTTTTTACATATAAGGTTCCAAAGAGGGTGATCAAGGAAAATGTATCCGGCTCAATGGGTTTGCAACAAGTTGATAGTGTTTGGGTAGCGAGAATGAAAGCCTTCGTCATCCCAATCAGAGAATGTTAACACCGAGTAGTGCGTCAAACATAGTACCTTTTGATTACACCTGCGTTGATTGTTGTCTCGGGGACATTTACTTCGATGTCTCCTAAATACAACGCTCTATTTGGCAACACTCTTGTTATAATTTACGGACCTTTCCCATTTGGAGCAAATTTTCCCTTAGATTCTTCATGCTACGGGAGAATACGTCTCAAATGAGTTGCCCCACTTCAAATTTCTTGGGCCGTACTTTCTTGTTGTACGCACGGGCCATTCTTTGTTGGTACAACTACTCATAGTAGACTGCGCCCAATTATTTTTCATCAATCAAAGTCAATGTTTCCATCGGGTCTTGACCCAATCTTCATCCTCGATCTCAACTTCAACAACAATCCGAAGGGAGGAAATTTCAACTTTTGCTAGTATCACGACTTCAATGCCATAAACCAATCAAGTAAGGGCGGCTTCTTTTGGATTTGATTTAGGATTACTGATCCAATTCCCTGTTTATTTTTTTACATGCCTTATCTTCAATACATTATGCTTCTTGATTCATTATTTCGAAGTCTGACAGCATTTTAGGATCTAGGCATGAAGTCTGCAAGCATGTCATATTATTAAAATCTGCATTAACAGAGCTGAAAAGAGAATAAGAAATGGACAAGATTAAGAAAAGAGGCATTTAGGGATGATGAAATATTGATTTCATTTCTTTGCATTTTAAGAAGGGTTTACATTAGAAAGTAAGACAATAAAGTAAAATATCCGGATTACACCCGGAAATAACCCGAAGTGCAAAAAAGATAGCAAGACCGGCTACCGAGACTCTCGTCTGATAGAGAAAGTTTCAGGTTTGGTGCCCATTTTTAGGTTTCTTTTCTGTTGGGACAATTGCTACTGTGTCTTTCAGAGCCGGATCAAATTCTCCATCATCACCGATCATTTCAACAACTGGCCCATTGTTGTAAGTAGGCTAAGGATTGTTCATCATATTAGGAGCCTCTTCCTCCCTAATTGTTTCCTTGACCTCAATGAGGTACTCTACTGCTCGTTTGAGAGTCCAACTATCATGACCCAAAATCCTACCATGTCGTGATGGCGCCTATATGAATACTAGGCAATCCGACAATCTCCATAAATCACAATTTCATTTAAGTTAGAGAACATAATATTTAAAGTTAATACGAAAATCTCATTAATAACGACAAAAATCACTCCCAAAACCCGGCGTCACTGAGTACATGATCATCTAAATGATAACAAAGTATGACTAATAAAAACACTGTTTGAAAATATAGAACAGTACAATAACTAAAAGGAAGAGAGTCAAGGTCAGCGGACGCCAAGCAGCTACCTTGATAGTCTCCAACTGATATCACTCTGAGATCTATTAGTTGTCGTATCCGGAAGTACCTGGATCTGCACACGAGGTGCAGAGTGTAGTATGAGTACAACCAACTCAGCAAATAACAATACTAAATAAAGAACTGAAAGTAGTGACGAGCTTCACAACTGAGTCCAATTACAGTAATTTCCAACATAACAAGGTAGGCATACTTTCAAGTTCAACATTTAATGCCAAAACAGTAATTTCATGCCAAGTTCAACTGAAACGTAAGATAATATCTCTCAGAAATTTTCAAAACAGTGGTATAAGTCAGCTGAAGTGCTACAATAGTGAAATCAAATGCATCCTTTCAGGACCACAGTCACTCAGCCATTCCATTCACTCAGCACTCGCACATAGTAGGTACCTGTCACGACCCGAAATTCCCACCTTCGGGACCATGATGGCGCCTAACATTTTATTTGCTAGACAAGCCAATATTAGAATAATTTAAACCATTTTTAACAATTTATTTTTAATTAAATAGTAAAGAAACCAATGACCGGAATAATATCTGAATTTAAATGTGCAAACAAAAAAATAATACGATGTCTAAATACCATCCCAGAACTGGAGTCACAAGTACATGAGCTTCTAGAATAATACAAACAAGGGTCTGAACAAAATAAAGCTGCCTGAAAGGAAGCACACAACTAAGATAAAGTAGAAGGGGACTTCAGAACTACGAACACCATGCAGTCATACCTCAAGTAAAAGGCGAATATCTGAATCTGAGCAAATCTACTGTATGCCACTGGGACCAACAACGGTATCTGCACAAGAAATACAGAGTGTAGTATGAGTACAACCGACTCCATGTACTTTGTAAGTGTCGAGCCTAACCTCAACGAAGTAGTGACGAGGCTAAGGCAGGTCGCTTATATTAACCTGTACGTATTAATAATAATAATAACAGGAATAGAAGTAAGACCGGTAAATCATATCAAAAATTGAAGTCAATTCAGCAGTCATAATCCCTCAATTTATTTCCGTTGCGGCATTCAACCCACTCCAACAATATAAACATAAAATAAACTCCTTTGCGGCGTGCAATCCGATCCAACAATATAATCTTTCAATTAAATTTCGGTGCGGCGTGCAACCCGCTCCAATAATATAAACTTAAAATAAATCCGTTGCGGCGTGCAACCCGCTCAGACAATATAATTAAACAACTCTTAAATGTAAAAATACTCCAATAAATATCACATTTAATAAGAAATAATTAGGCAACAAAGCATACGATTATTAGATTTATTTAGGAAACAAGTAATGACAAGTAGAAATTAATTGTGAAAATCAAGGAGAAAATAGGCAATTTAATATATAATATCTAAATGTCAAGTAGCAATTACGACACATAATTCAAATAAGCATGTAGCAATTATAGCATGGATTTAAGACATAATATTGAACAAGGAATTTGAGAGAAATAATTAATGTAATAATTAATTCATGATTTAAAATAATTTAATATTTTTAGATAATTATGCAAACAATCAATTTGACGACATATAGGCACTCGTCACCTCGCCTATACGTCATTACACATGAAATTCACTTAACAAATAATTTAAGGGTTCTATTCCCTCAAGTCAATGTTAACTACGACACTTACCTCGCTTTGCAACAAAATTCAAGATTCCAATAAACCTTTGCCTCGCGAATTAGTATCCGAAAGCTTCAAATCTAGTCACAAACAATTCAATATACTCAACACGAATCGCAGGAATTAATTCCATATAAAATTACTAATTTTTCGGATTAAAATCCAAAATTTATTTTAAAAATCAACAGTGGGAGCGCTCGTCTCGAATCCCAAAAAAAAATTACGAAATCCAAACACCCGTTCCGATACGAGTTCAACCATACAAAAATTATCGAATTTCGGCATCAGATTACCTTTCAAATCCTCAATTAAAGTCTTTGAAGATTTCTACCATTTTCAACCCAATCTTTACCCATTTGAACTCAACAATCTTCCCACAACTTTATTGGTACAAGCATGTATAACTAATACTCTCACATCCAAGAATCACACTCTCAATCACCCATCTTTACCCGAACTCGAAATTGAAGATTAGGGGTTAGAACCTTACCTCTTGGGTGAAGATCTTGTGATATTTCCTTGTTGGATTTTAAAGCTTGAACAAGATTTTTGATGAACAAAGCACTTCATCCA
Organism: Nicotiana tabacum; assembly: GCF_000715075.1. Lineage (NCBI taxonomy): Eukaryota > Viridiplantae > Streptophyta > Magnoliopsida > Solanales > Solanaceae > Nicotiana > Nicotiana tabacum. Next base: position 27,337,151 of record NC_134083.1, read on the forward strand.
CTTCCTCTCTCTAGAACACTCTCACTTCTCTCTAAAATCATAAGATAATTGCCCCAAAATAAGCCCCAAAGCATATTTATCAAAATGGGGTCGAGTTATAAAAATAGGAAAGTGGACCCTCCGAACTCAGGTATGCAGTCGCACAATGGACCGCACAATGGGTATGCGGGTCGCACAATGGACCGCAAAACTGATGCCTAGAATTGGGCTACACTGGTTAGGTCTGCGACCATTTTGCGGTCACACAATCGATTTTGTGGTTCACATAATGATTCTGCGGTCGCACATCTGACCGCAGAATCACATTCTTCCAGCCTTTGGTAATTTGGTCATAATTTCTTGAAGGAGTGTCCAAATGACAAACAGTTGAAAGAGTTAGAAACTAGAGTAGAAGATCTTTAATTTTATAGGTTTATCATCACATAAATCCTTATATATGTTTAGATATTCTTATCCAAAATTTGGTCTTGTGCGTACTCATTTGAAACTTTAGTCTTTTATGAAATTTTGCAACTTGACTTAGACTTAGGCCTCTCCTTAGACCCCACATCACTTATAATATGTCTCGTACACTTATTATCATATCCAATTTATATCCATCATATTAATAGTCCTCAAATGAGAAGTAGAATCCGCCCCTAAATACATAACATAACTTATCTCTTCTTTCACCCATTTCAATTTCCCAAATTTTTACTAACTCCCAAATTTTCAAATGTTTTGCGAGAGTTTCCTTTTTAACTGGGCCTATCCACTAGCCAAAGAATCCCAGAAACCAATCCTAATAACACATAAATCCAATCAATATAACACAATATGAAAACAATACTAACAGTGGCCTCATAAGTAATATATTACTAGAAAAGGAACACCATTAACATCAACTATTCAAGTGATACGCAACTCATAGCAGGTAAGCTCTCAGCATCTTCATAGAACACAGAAATAAACGTTTAAATTAAAGATGATATTTTTGGGTCATCACAGTACCTGCGCTCACTGGGGGTGTATACAGACTCCGGAGGGCCTCCTTCAGCCCAAGCGCTATAATCCACACAGACAACTCACGTGCTATAGTATTAATATCTGGATCTGCACGGATAACTCACATGCTGTATGGACAACTCACGTTCTATAGTATAATATCTGGATCCATACGGATAACTCACGTGATGCACAGACAACTCACGTGCTATAGTATAATATCTGGATCCGCACGGACAACTCACGTGCTGTACGAACAACTCACGTGTTATAGTATAATATCTCACAATCAGGCACTCGGCCTCACTCAGTCATAAATCTCTCCAGTCTCTCGGGCTCTCAATAATCATGAAAATCAGCCCAAACAACAATGATATGATGCATCAATAATGAATAATAGAGACTGAGATAAAATAAACAAGTAAACTGTGACTGAGTACAAAACAATAATTTAGCAGATAATTCAACATGTACACGACCTCTCTGGGTCCCTACAGTGCCAACACATAATCTAAACATGATTTGTGGTTCAATTTATCTACTACATGATTTGATCATGACATAACCCCTTATATATATTTAGATATGCTTATCCAAATTTTGGTCTTGTGCATACTTATTTGGAACTTTAGTTTCCAACTGACTTATACTTAGGCCTCTCCTTGGACCCCACATCACTTATAATATGCCTCGTACACTTATAATAATATCCAATTGATATACATCATATTAATAGTCCTCAAATGAGAAGTAGAGTCCGCCCCCAAACACATAACATAACTTATCTCTTCTTTCACCCATTTCAATTTCCCGAATTTTTACTAGCTCCCAAAATTTCCAAAAATTTCTAGAGTTTCCTTTGTATCTGGGCCTATCCACCTGCCAGAGAATCCCAGAAACCAATCCTATAACACGTACATAATCCAATCAATGTAACACAACATGAAGGCAATACTAACAGTGGCCTCATAAGCAATATATTACTAGAAAAGGAATGCCATTAACATCCGCTATTCAGGTGATACGCAACTCATAGCAGGTAAGATCTCAACATCTTCATAGAACACAGAAATGAACGTTAAAATTAAAGACGATATTTTTGGGTCATCACATTCTCCACCTCTAAACCAAACGTTCGTTCTCGAACGGAATTAGAGAAGTACCTGAGCTGGTGAAAAGATGTGGATATTTGCTCCGTATGTCCGACTCGGACTCCCAGGTAGCTGACTCAATCAGCTGACCTCTCCATTGTACACGAACTGAAGGATAACTCTTAGACCTCAACTGACGGACCTGCCGAGCTAGAATAGCTACCGGCTCCTCCTCAAAAGTCAAATCTTTGTCCAATTGAATTGAGCTGAAGTCTAACACATGGGATGGATCACCATGATATTTTTGGAGCATGGATACGTGGAATACCGGATGAACTGCTAATAAACTAAGTGGTAGTGCAAGCCTGCATGCTACTTCACCCACCCTTTCAAGAATTTCAAAGGGTCCGATATACCTAGGGCTCAACTTGCCCTTCTTTCCGAATCTCTTTACACCTTTCATAGGTGAAACACGAAGCAATACTCTTTCTCATGCCATGAATGCAACATCACGAACCTTACGGTCGGCATAACGCTTTTGCCTAGACTGAGCTGTGCGAAGTCGATCCTGAATAATCTTGACCTTATCCAAGGCATCGTGTACCGAATCGGTACCCAATAACCGAGCCTCTCCTGGTTCAAACCAGCCAACTGGCGAGCGACATCGCCCCCGTATAATTTTTCATATGGATCCATCTAAATGCTCGACTGGTAACTGTTATTATAGGCAAACTCCGCAAGTGGCAAGAATTGATCCCAAGAACCTCCAAAGTCTATAACACAAGCGCGAAACATATATTCCAATATCTAAATAGTGCGTTCTGACTGTCTGTCTGTCTGTGGATGAAATGCTGTACTCAACTCAACCCGCGTGCCTAACTCACGCTGTATATCCCTCAAGAACTGCAAGGTGAACTGTGTACCTCGATCAGAAATGATAGACACGAGCACATCTTGAAGGCGGACAATCTCGCGGATGAAAATCTCAACTAACAGCTCTGAAGAATATGTAATTGCCATGCAATGAAATGTGCTGACTTGATCAACCTGTCCAAAATGACCCATACTGCATCAAACTTCCTCTGAGTTCATGGGAGCCCAACAGCAAAATCCATAGTGATATGCTCCCACTTCCACTCAGGAATTTCTAACTTCTGAAGAAGACCACCAGGTCTCTGATGCTCGTACTTGACTTGCTGACAGTTTAAACACCGAGCTACATATGCAACTATATCCTTCTTCATTTTTCTCCACTAATAATGTTGCCGCAAATATTGATACATTTTGGCGGTACCCGGATGAATAGAATACCGGGAACTGTGGGCCTCCTCAAGAATTAATTCACGAAGCCCATCCATATTAGGTACACAAATATGACCCTACATCCTCATAACTCCATCTTCTCCCATAGTAACCTGTTTGGCACCACCGTGCCGCACCGTGTCCTTAAGGACAAGCAAATGTGGATCATCATATTATCGCTCTCTGATGCGCTCATACAAGGAAGACCGAGCGACTGTGCAATATAGAATCCGATTGGACTCTGAAACATCTAACCTCACGAACTGATTGGCCAAAGTTTGAACATCTGCAGCTAACGGCCTCTCACCAACCGAAATATACGCAAGGCTGCCCATACTCACAACCTTTCTACTCAAAGCATCGGCCACCACATTGGCCTTTCCTGGGTGATACAAAATGGTGATACCATAGTCCTTCAACAACTCCAACCATTTTCTCTGCCTCAAATTGAGATCTTTTTATTTGAACAGATACTGTAGACTACGATGATCAGTAGATACCTCACATGAGACACCGTAAAGGTAATGCCTCCAAATCTTCAGCGCATGAACATGACTGCCAATTCTAAGTCATGAACATGGTAATTCTTCTCGTGAACTTTCAACTACCGCGACGTATATGCAATCACCTTGCCATCCTACATCAATAATGTACCAAGACCAATGCGAGATGCATCACAATACACCGTATAAGATCCTGAACCTGTGGGTAATACCAACACTGGCGCCGTAGTCAAAGCAGTCTTGATCTTCTGAAAGCTCAACTCATACTCGTCTGACCATCTGAATGGGGCACCCTTCTGGGTCAGTTTGGTCAATGGAGATACTATAGATGAGAATCCCTCTACAAATCGGCTATAATAACCTGTCAGACCCAGGAAACTTCGGATCTCTGTAGCTGAAGTAGGTCTAGGCCAATTCTGAACTGCCTCAATCTTCTTAGGATCCACTTTTATGCCTTCTACTAATACAACATGCCCCAAAAAGGCAACTGAGTCTAACCAAAATTCACATTTTGAAAATTTGGCATATAATTGATTATTCTTCAAAGTCTGAAGCACAATCCGAAGATGCTACTCGTGCTCCTCTCGACTGCGGGAGTAAATCAAGATATCATCAATGAATACCATCACAAACAAATCCAAATAGGGCTTGAATACCCGGTTCATCAAATCCATAAATGCCACTGGGGCATTTGTCAGCCCAAATGACATCACTAGGAATTCGTAATGCCCATACCGAGTCCGAAAAGTTGTCTTATGGACATCAGATACCCTAATCTTCAACTGATGGTAACTAGACCTCAAACCGATCTTTGAAAACAACTTGGCACCCTGAAGCTGATCGAATAAGTCATCAATTCTTGGCAATAGATACTTGTTCTTGATAGTGGCCTTGTTCAACTGCCGATAATCTATACACATCCGCATAAAACCATCTTTCTTCTTTACAAATAACACTGGTGTACCCCAGGGCGAGATGCTAGGTCTAATGAATCCCTGGTTAAGCAAGTCTTATAATTGCTCCTTCAATTCATTTAGTTCCGATGGGGCCATATAGTATGATTGAATAGAAATGGGCTGGGTGCCCGGAGCCAAATCAATACAGAAGTCAATATCTCTGTCGGGTGGCATCCCCTGCAAATCTGTAGGAAATATATCTGGAAATCACGGACAACTGGAACTTAGTCCATAGAAGGAACATCCACACTAGGATTGCGAATATAAGCCAAATAGGCTAGACACCCCTCCTTGACCATACGATGAGCCTTCATATAAAAAATTACCTCCACTCTAATCGAGGTAACCCCGGCATTGCAAAGGTCACTGTTTTGGCATGACAATCCGATATAGCATGATAAGGTGATAGCCAATCCATACCCAAAATGACATCAAAATCTACCATATCAACAAGTAGAAGATCCACGCTAGTTTCAAGACTCCCAATAGTAACCACACACGAATGATAAACATGATCTACAATGATAAAATCCCCCACCGGCATGGACATGTGCACAAAAGCACCCAAAGAATCAAGAGGCACAACCAAATATGAAGCAAAGTAGAAGGACACATAGGAATAAGTAGATCCTGGGTCAAATGAAACTGAAGCATCTCTATGGCAAACTGGAATAATACCTGTGATCACGACGTTGGATGACTCGGCCTCAGGCCTAGCAGGGAAAGCATAGAATCGGGGCTGGGCCCCACCACTCGGAGCTATATCACTGGGACGACCTCTAACTGGCTAGCCTCTACCTCTAACAACCTGACCTCCACCTCTAGCTGTCTGACCCCTGCCCCTAGTTGGCCGGGCGGGCGGTGAAGCAACCGGTGTCGGTATGATGGCACGAGAATCCTTCTGAGATCTATTTCTCGACAACCTAGGGCAATACCTCCCTGATGTGACCAATGTTCCCACACTCATAACACCCATCCTGTTGTTATGGCTGCTGAAGTTGAAACTGACCCGAACCGACCGGATAACCGCTGTAGTGACTCTGGAACGGTGGTGCACTGATAGGAGCTAGATGTGCACTAAATGTTGGTTGCCCAGAGTAAGGCATAACATGACCATGACCCCCTGAAGTACCGTGAGATGCCTGAAGTACTGAATAAAATGGCCTGGGAGGATGACCCCTACCATAAGTACCCCTGCCTCCAGATGAGGCACCTCTGAAATTACCGGAATGATGGGGCCTTTTATCAGACCCCTGCCCTCTCTCCTGTGCAAGAACCGTCTCGATCCTCCTAGCAACATTAGCAACCGACTAAAAGAAAATCTCACTTTCGGTCTCCTTGGCCATCTGAAGCCTGATAGGGTGAGTGAGTCCATCAATAAACCTCCTCACTCTCTCCCCTTCAGTAGGAAGTAAAAGGAGAGCATGACGGGCTAGATCAACAAAACGGGTCTCGTATTGAGTAACAGTCATACTGCCCTGCTGGAGACGCTCAAATTGCCTGCGATAATCCTCTCTCAATGTGATAGGAAAGAACTTCTCTAAAAATAGTCGCGAGAACTGCTCCCAAGTCAGTGCAGGCGACCCAGCTAGTCTGGTCAACATATAATCTCTCTAGCGCCTCTTGGTAAAACCCGTCATCTGAAATACTGCAAAATCGACCCTATTGGTCTCAACTATACCCATGTTCCGCAATACCTCATGGCAGCGGTCAAGATAATCCTGTGGGTCCTCAGAAGATGTACCACTAAAGTGAACTGGGAAGAGCTTAGTAAACTTGTCCAACCTTAGTAAAGCCTCAAAAGACATGGCAAGACTATCACCGTCCTGTGCCGCAACAACTGGCCGAACTACCCCAACTGGCAGGGCTGCTGGAGCCTAATACTGGGAGCCATCTACTCCGGTACAGGAGTAGTGGGAGTCTGTGCTCCTCCCCCAGCCTGTGAGACGGCTGGTGCCACTGGAAATGTACCATTCTGAGCCACGTCCTCCATAAGACTCACCAAACGGACTAGAGCGTCCTGAAGCACTGGAGTAGCTATGACTCCTTTCAGAACTTGAACTGGTCCAACCAGTACAGTCTGAACTGGAACCTCCTCCTAAAGATCCACCTGAGGTTCTACAATAGGTGCTTCCGCTCGAGCTCTAGATTGAGCTCTACCTCTACCTCAGCCTCGGCCTCTAGTGCGACCTCGGCCTCGACCTCTACCCCTGGTCATAGTTGCCACCGGGGCTCTGGCCCTTGTCCGTGGTAGATGTATTACGCATTCTCGCCATCTATGAGAGAATAAGAATAAAATGGTTTAATTATCGATGACAGAATAAAATTGCATTACAGAATAAGAAAGAAGTGATATTGTTCCTAAACTTCATAACCACTGAGAGATAAGTACAGACGTCTCCGTACCGATCCTTCAGACTCTACTAAGCTTGCTCATGACTCGTGAGACCTATGTAACCTAGTGCTCTGATACCAACTTATCATGACCCGAAATTTACACATTCGGGACCGTGATGGCGCCTAACATTTCACTTGCTAGGCAAGCCATCGTTAGAATAATTTAAACCATTTTTAACAATTCATTTTTAATTAAATAGTAAAGAAACCAACGATTGGAATAATATCTAAATTTAAATGTGAAAACAAAAAAATAATACAATGTCTAAATACCATCTCAGAACTGGAGTCACAAGTGCACGAGCTTCTAGAATAATACAAACAAGGGTTTGAACAAAATAAAGTTGTCTGAAAGGAAACACACAGCTAAGATAAAGTAGAAGGGGACTTCAGAACTGCGAACGAAATGCAGTCATACCTCAAGTCTCTTACGAATAGCTGAATCCGAGCAAATCTGTTGTACGCCGCTGGGACCAACTCTGGTATCTGCACAAGAAGTGCAGAGTGTAGTATGAGTACAACCGACCCCATGTACTCTGTAAGTGCCAAGCCTAACCTCGACGAAGTAGTGACAAGGCTAAGGCAGGTCGCTTATATTAACCTGTACGCATTAATAATAATAAAAACAGGAATATAAAAAAGACCGGTAAATCATATCAAAAATTGAAGTCAATTCACCAGTCATAATCCCTCAATTTATTTCCGTTGCGGCGTGCAGCCCGCTCCAACAATATAAAATTAAAATAAAATCCGTTGCGGCGTGCAACCCGATCCAATAATATAATCTTTTAATTAAATTCCGTTGCGGCGTGAAACCCGCTCCAACAATATAAACTTAAAATAAATCTGTTGCGGCGTGCAACCCGCTCCAACAATATAATTAAATAACTCTTAAATATAAAAATATTCCAATAAATACCACATTTAATAATAAATTATTAGGCAACAAAACATACAATTATTATGATTTATTTAGGAAACAAGTAATGACAAGTAGAAATTAATTATGGAAATCAGGGAGAAAATAAGCAATTTAAATATAATATGCTAAATGTCAAGTAGCAATTACAACACATAATTCAAATAAGCATGTAGCAATTATAGCATGAATTTAAGACATACTATTAAACAAGGAATTTGAGAGAAATAAATAATGTAATAATTAATTCATGAATTAAAATAATTTATGATTTTCAGATAAATATGCAAAAAATTAATTTGACGACGTATAGGCACTCGTCACCTCGCCTATACGTCATTACACACGAAATTCACTTAACAAATAATTTAAGGGTTCTATTTCCTCAAGTCAAGGTTAACCACGACAATTACATCACTTTGCAATCAAATTCAAGATTCCAATAAACCTTTGCCTCGCGAATTAGTGTCCGAAGGCTTCAAATCTTGTCACAAACAATTCAATATACTCAACACGAATCGTATGAATTAATTCCATATGAAATTACTAATTTTCTGGATTAAAATCCAAAATTTATTTTAAAATTTGACAGTGGGACCCGCGTACCGAATCCCAGAAAAACTCACGAATTCCAAACACCCATTCCGATAAGAGTTCAACCATACAAAAATTATCGAATTCCGGCATCAGATTGCCTTTCAAATCCTCAATTAAAGTCTTTGAAGGTTTCTACCATTTTCAACCCAATCTTTACCCATTTGAACTCAACAATCTTCCCACAACCTTATTGGTACAAGCATGTTTAACTAATACTCTCACATCAATGAATCACACTCACCCATCTTTACCCAAACTCGAAATTGAAGACTAGGGGTTAGAACCTTACCTCTTGGGTGAAGATCTTGTGATATTTTCTTGTTGAATTTCAAAGCTTGAACAAGATTTTTAATGAACAAAACACTTCATCCACTTCCTCTCTCTAGAAAACTCTCACTTCTCTCTAAAATTATTAGATAATAACCCCAAAATAAGCCCCAAAACCTATTTATCAAAATAGGGCCGAGTTATGAAAATAGGAAAATGGACCCTCCGAACTCAGGTATGAGGTCGCACAATGGACTGCACAATGGGTATGCGGGTAGCACAATGGACCGCAAAACTGATGCCCAGAATTGGGTTACACTGGTCAGGTCTGCGACCATTTTGCGGTCGCACAATCGGTTTTGCGGTTCACATAATGATTCTGCGGTCACACATCTGACCGTAGAATCACTTTCTTCCAACCTTTGGTACTTTGGTCATAAATTCTTGAAGGAGTGTCCAAATGACAAACAGTTTGAAGTGTTAGAAACTAGAGTCGAAGACCTTTCATTTGATAGGTCGATCATCATATAAATACTTATATATATTTAGATATTCTTATCCAAAGTTTGGTTTTGTGCGTACTCATTGAAACTTTAGTCTTTTATGAAAGTTTCCAACTTGACTTAGGCTTAGACCTCTCCTTAGACCCCACATCACTTATAATATGCCTCATACACTTATTTTCATACCTAATTGATATCCATCAAATTAATAGTCCTCAAAGGAGAAGTAGAGTCCGCCCCCAAACACATAACATAACTTATCTCTTCTTTCACCAATTCAATTTCCCGAATATTTACTAACTCCCAAAATTTCCAAAAATGTCGCCAGATTTTCCTTTGTATTTGGGCATGTCTACCTTTTAGAGAATCCTAAAAAGAAATCCTAACAACACATAAATAATCCAATCAACGTAACACAACATGAAAACAATACTAACATTGGCCTCATAAGCAATATATTACTAGAAAAGGAACGCTATTAACATCAACTATTCAGGTGATACATAACTCATAGCAGGTAAGCTCTCAACATCTTCATAGAACACATAAATAAACGTTTAAAATAAAGATGATATTTTTGGGTCATCACAGTACCTGCGCTCACTGGGGGTGTGTACAGACTCCGGAGGGGCTCTTTCAGCCCAAGCGCTATAATCCGCACAGACAACTCACGTATTGTACGGACAACTGACGTGCTATAGTATCAATATCTGGATCTTCACGTGCAGAATGGATAACTCACGTGCTATAGTATAATATCTGGATCCTCACGGACAACTCACGTGATGTACGAACAACTCACGTGCTATAGTATAATATCTAGATCCGCACGGATAACTCACGTGCTGAACGGATGACTAATGTGTTATAGTATAATATCTCACAATCAGGCCCTTGGCCTCACTCAGTCATAAATCTCTCCAGTCTCTCGGGCTCTCAATAATTATGAAAATCAGCTCAAAAAATAATGATATGATGCATCAATAATGAACAATAGAGACTGAGATAAAATAAACAAGTAAACTGCGACTGAGTACAAAATAATAATTTAGCAGATAATTCAACATGTACACGATCTTTGTGGGTCCCTACAGTGTCAATACATAATCTAAACATGATTTATGGTTCAATTTCTCTACTACATGGAGAATGTACAAATAATAACAAATTATTCAACTACACAGTTCCATGGAATTTGACCAAGTCACAATTCATACGGTGCACGCCCACACGCCCGTCACCTCAAAACCGATCACATAATATATAATCTGGGGTTTCATACCCTCAGGACCAAATTTAGAACTGTTACTTACCTCAAACAGTGTAATGCTTTATTCTGCAATGCCTTTTCCTCGCAAATCGGCCGCCAAATGCCTCAAATCTAGCCACAAATAATCCGATTCTGTCAATAAATATTATAGGAATTAATTCCATATGAAAATATAAATTTTCCATCAAAATCCGAAATTTCACCCAAAAATCGCCCATGGGGCCCACGTCTCGGAACCCGACAAAAGTCACAAAATCCAAAAGCCCATTCAACCACGAGTCTAACCCTACTAATTTTATCTAATTCCGACATCAACTCGACCCTCAAATCTTCAAATTAAACCAAGAGGGTTTTCTAAACTTTCCAACTTAATTCACCCATTAAATGTTAAAAACAACCATGGATTCAGGTAATTTGACCAATATTGAGTTAAGAAAACTTACCCCATTTTCAGAACTTAAACTTTTTTGTCCAGGCCTCTCTTCTTCGTGAACGCGACAGCTCCCACCTGTTCGCGAAGCACATTCTTGTGCTGCCCAGATTTCCTCCTTCGCGAACACAAAGACCAATTTCTCCCAGGCCGGCTTTCCCTTTCGCGAACGTGTGCCCCCGGTCACGAACGCGAAGCTTCGCCCCTCGACCCTTTGCAAACCCGTGCTCCCGGTCGCGAACGCGAACCTTTGCCCCTTGACTCTTGGCGAACGCGTGCCCCCGGTCGCGAATGCGAAGCACAAAATGGGCCAGTCCAAATCTCCTCTCCGCGAACGCGAGACTCCCCTCGCGAACACGAATAAGGAAACTAGATACATGCATCAGAAAATTCCAGTAGCTGTAAGTCCAAATTTCGATCCGTTAACCATCCGAAACTCACCCGTGGCCCCCGGGACTTCAACCAAATACACCAACAAGTCCTAAAATATCATACGAACTTAGTCAAAACCTCAAATCATATAAAAAGAATGCTAAAATCACAAATCACACCCCAATTCAAGCTTAACGAAAATTAACGAATTCCAACTTCTACATTCGACGCCGAAACCTATCAAATCAAATCCGATTGACCTCAAATTTTGCACACAAGTCATAAATGACATAACAGACCTATTCAAATTTTCATAACTGGATTCCGACCCCGATATCAAAAAGTCAACTCCCCGATCAAACTTTCAAACTTAAATTTCTTTTTTAGTCATTTCAAGCCTAATTTAACTACTGGCTTCCAAATAACTTTCCGGACACGCTCCTAAGTCTAAAATCACCATACGGAGCTATTGGAATCATCAAAACTCTATTCCAGGATAGACATTCGGTCACTATTTTAACTTAAGTTTTAAACCTTGGAACTAAGTGTTCCAATTCATTCCAAAACCTCACCAGACTCGAACCAATCACCCCGACGAGTCACATAACAACTGTAAAACATAAGCTGAGCAGTAAATGGGGAAACAGAGTTGTAATACTCAAAATGACCGGCTGGGTCATTACACCAACAATCCTCAGTATCGTGTCCCACTCCTCTAAAGTGGTATTCATATTTAGCATCAGCTCAGTACGGGGAGGGGGAGGGGGGGGGACTCGGGGTTCGACCGGTTCAGGGGCATTGGCTGCAACTGACCTAGCATGGTTAGCTTTTGTAAAAAAGCTTGAATATTATTCACCAATAAGGGTGAGCTGATTCCTCCTGGGAGGCTCTCTTGGACGAGGATTGTATTGGTGAATATTTTGTTGGGGATTATATGAAGCTTGGTAGGGACAAGCATTTTCTGGAGATGGAGCTCGATTTTGTGTATAATGTTGTGGCCGTGTATATGATTGTGCATTCATCACCACATAGGGAGGCGATGCCACAGCATAAGCAATATCTTGATGGGGATAATAGTGTTGTGGGACCCTTAGAAAGCATATATGATTGGTTGAATGACTTGCGGCCCCCCTCGAGCTCGAAACCATCATGGCTCCCTCTTCCCTCATGTTTCTGTTCATCAAACCCCCAGAACCATTCTGAATGGTCTGGGTTGTATCAACTATTGTACACGTAGAATTAGACCGTGGATGGTGTTATTTAGCATGCAAAAATTGCGCAAAAAAAGTAGAGAAAGAGGGGGAAAATTCTATTGTAAAAAATGCGAGCAGATTCAATTTGCCACTCATAGGTATGACTATAATTTCTAGTTTTTTTACTACTATTAAAGATTAAAAATTTAAAAATACAAACTCTTTCCAGGTACAGGCTACAAGTTAAGGTGATGGATTGCACCGGTACAATTTCTTTGCTGTTGTGGGATAAGGATGCAACTAAGATTATCGAAAAGTCGGCAAATGATTTAAAGGATGCTGTATTTGAGGTACATGATCCATTCCCCTGCATCTCCTTTCCGTCTTATTTATGGGGTAGTTGACTTTGTGTCTATATGCATGTGAGGACTGATATACTTGAAAGAACTTTAGGTTAACCAATAACGTCAAAGTTCTTTTAAGTTTAAGTTACAAAGTCATTAAGATATGATTTTTAAATTTCAAATAAGCTTATTGCTAAATCTGTATGCCTTTGCTCTTATTAGATTTACTTGAAAGGTTTGATAAGTTTGAACTTTGAAAGGATGGTAATAGTTCTTTATTTTTAGGTGTCCCTGAGTTTCGCTAAAGTTAAGATAGTTGTAGTTAATCACTGAAAAAGTAAGTTATGTTTTTAATAGTTCTGTATTTTTAGCTTATCGCTAAAGTTTCACTTTGTTTTAAAGTTCTTTAAAATCTGAGTTTGTTCTTTTGCAGTTAAACACTTAAAGCAATATAGACAGTAAATCTACTTAGTTCAATCTCTGATGACGATGGTGCTGAATTTGAGGTTACAAAATATTATTAAAATGGTTGGAGTTTGGCGGCAGCACTAACAGTGCAAAATTCAACAAGTATTAATGAACGAAGAGGCATTTTGCATCAGAAAACTTATGCTTTCATTTTAGTTTCCATCTTCTACTTTAGTCTTTTTATATTAATAACTTTATTTAGTGTATTATTCCTCGTATTTAGCTTATGCTTAATAACACACTTACTATGAGAATTGAAGCATCATCTTTTTAACAATTTAATCCATTCTAATAAGGAACAAACAAAATGCGTACACCGTATTACATTTACTTTTTACTTTGGTTGTTGTAGTTTCTATTAACCACAGTCATTATGTCTTTTTGTTAGACATCTGGTGTTGCAGACGACTCTTCATGTCCAATGATGTAACGATCCGACCGGTCGTTTTGAACATTTGCACTTCGCTCGGTTGTTTGAGGGCATGAGTAGCTCCGTAGGATGTATTATGACTTATGCGAATCGTCGGTTTTGGCTTTCAGGTTATTCAGAATTTGATTTGGAGGAATGATTCTCAGCTAAAAGCTTTAAATTTGAAAGGTTTGACCAAGTTTTGACTTTTTAGTATTTGACCTCGGATTGGATTTTTTGATGGTTCCGTTAGCCCTGTTGGGTGATTTTGGACTTAGGAGCACGTCCGGATTGTGGTTTAGAGATCCGTAGTAGAAATTGATTTGAAATGGCGAAAGTTAGAATTTTGGAAAGTTTGACCGGGAGTGGACTTTTTGATATCGGGGTCGGATTTCGATTCCGGAAGTGGGAGCAAGTCCGTAATGGCAAATGTGACTTGTGTACAAAATTTGAGGTCAATCGGATGTGATTTGATAGGTTTCGGTATCGGTTGTGGAAGTTGAAGTTTCAAAGTTCAATAATTTCGAATTGAGGTGTGATTCGTCGTTTCGATGTTGTTATGTGTGTTTTGAGGCCTCGAGTAGGTCCGTGTTATGTTATGGGACTTGTTGATATATTTGGACGGGGTCCCGAATGCCTCGGGTGAGTTTCGGACGAGGTTCGGATCATTTTCATTCCATGTTGCATTGCTGAAGATTTTCTGGTTCTGGTATCACCGCACCTGCGGAGTGTTGAGCACAGGTGCGGCACCGCAAAAGCGGCAGTGCCATCGCAGAAGCGAGAAATGGAGCTGGGCGTGAGGATCGCAGGTGCAAGTGCTTGGATGCACCTGCGCAACCGCAAATGCGGTTCAAGTGCGCAGAAGCGCGATCGCAGAGGCGGCTTAAGGACCGCAGGTGCGAGGTTTTGCTGAGTGAGGCTGTTCGCAGGAGCGAGGAATTACCGATGAAGAGATGGTCGCAGATGCGACAATTTGACCGCAAATGCGGAATAGCTGGGCAGAGTTATAAAAATCGAGGTTTTGGTTCTTTCTCCATATTTTGAGCTGTGGGACTCAGATTAAGGCGATATTTGAAGCAAATTTCATCACAAGAATTGGAGTAAGTGTTCTCTACTCAGTTTTGATTATATTCTATGAATCTATTTTCGATTTTAGCAATTGGTTTATGAATTTTAAAGAGGAAATTGGGGGGTTTTGGCCTAAAGTTTCATAATATGAATTTTCTAGTTTTGAACACCGATTTGGAGTCAGATTTGAGTGAAACTAGTATGGTTGGACTCGTAATTGAATGGGTTGTCGGATTTTGTGAGTTTTGTCGAGTTTCGAGGCGTGGGACCAGGTGTGAGTTTTGGCCGGATTTGGGATTTGATGTAGAATTCGATCTTTATCATTTGTAATTGCTCCCTTGGTCTTTATCTAATGTATCTGAGTTGCTTTTGGCTAGTTTTGAGCCGTTCGGAGGTCGCTACGCGCGTGATGGCATTTTTGGAGCATCGCTTGACTTGCGCGATGTTGGAATTTGCTTGTTCAATATAAGTAACTCTTCTAAACTTAGTGCTGAGGGTATGAAATCCCAAATTACGTGTTGTGTGATTGGTATTGAGGTGACGCACATGCTAGGTGACGGGCGTGTGGGCGTGCACCTTGTGAATTGTAATTCCATTGTTTCCATGGCACTGTATAGTGGCCCTAGTTTCATTGATATCTGTGTTTTCACCATGTGATAAAGTAACTGAACTGTCAATCATGCTAGATATCATGTTTAGGCTTTATGCTGATATTGTTAGGACCTATAGAGGTCGTTGCTTGCTGTCATCTCATAGATTTCATTGATATTTCGTACTCAGTCATATTCATGCATTCATATCATATCCCAGTCTCAGTTGTTACTTATTGATAGATCATATCATTGTTATGGGTCAGTTTACATGACATTGTGAGCCCGTAGGTGAGACTGGAGAGATTGATAACTGAGTGAGGCCGAGAGCCTGATTATGAGTGACAGTTATGGGATCGGGCTGCATGCCGCAGTGGTTATATTGATGATTACGATAGCGCTTGGGCTGCAGGAGCGCAGATGACACTATTGAGAGATGGATTTCCCTGGATATGGATTTGTCCGAAGTACTTACTACCTGGAGATGGATTTCTCCACAGGGTTGGATTGCCCATTTTTTCCTCGGTACTGGGTGACTTATAGTCAGTGTTGTATATGTTCCAGGATGGATTTTCTTGGGCCGTATGGGCCTTATACAGTACCAAGTGGTTGAGCATGATGAGTGGAAAGTGAGAAACAGTGAGATTGAGTACTCTGAGATACATGGTATTGGCATGCATACATGACATACATTCATAGAGACATATTTTGTTTCCTCATGCTGTACAGTATCACGTCATTTATGACTTTTACACACATTGATATGTGAGCATAGAGAGGTATTTCACATTTGCTATCTGGAAAGGAAATGAAACATCTTACTTATTTTGGAAAGGATTTTTGGAAAAATTTACAGTTTTCAAACTATCTCATACTTTTCGATGATTTCGGTAAAGGATTTGGGTTTTCACTGTTATTCTTAAAAAGCAGAACTATTTTCATGAAATTGTGATAAAGCTGAGCATTTTATTTCTGAATTGCTTCCTTATTTATATGCTCTACATTGTTATAAATAGTTGTTGGCTATTGGTGTTACCCGACCATATTCCAGCTCGTCACTACTTTCAACCTAAGGTTAGGTTTGTTACTTATTGAGTACATGGGGTCGGTTGTACTCATACTATACTTTCTGCACATTGCGTGCAGATTTCGGATGCCGATGTTGCTATGTTTGATATGAACTGGATTGGAAAATGTACCTGCGCCCCTGTTGTAGTTGCCTCTTGTTCATGGTATCCTTAGATTTTAAAACTCTGTTTATGTACTTTTCAAACAGAAAGTGTATTTAATTCATATCAGCTTTGTAAACTCTATTCTTAGAAGCTCATGATTTGTACTACCAGTCCTTGGGGAATATATAAGATTCAGATAATTCCTTTGTTTAATTGTCATATTAAAAAGTTAATTGAAATTGGATAGTTATTAGTTGGTTTACCTAGCGGGTTGGGTTAGGTGCCATCACGACTAGTGGATTTTGGGTAGTGACAGATTGGTATCAGAGCTCTAGATTCATAGGTTTTACAAGTCATGAGCAAGTGTCTAGTAGAGTCTTGCGGATAGGTATGATGATGTCCATACCTATCTTCGAGAGGCTACGGGACATTTAGGATATACTTTCCATCTTTCTTTCATTATCGTGCGACATTGATTAAGCTTGAGGCATAATCCTTCGAATTCCTTCCACGCATTCGTATGCGCATGTGAGCGCTCGGTATCGGTTGTGCATTGACGATTGGTGATTTCTTGGATGAGGGCGAGATGTGATTTCTGTGTGTTGATGATGGACCAGTCTGGGGGACTTGAGGCTGGGTTTTGACTGTAGCTAGAGCACTGAGGTGTTGATTGCATGAGCACATGCTTTTGGATTTATATGTCCGGTAGTGTCCCTATTAGTGGAATTTGTGGTTGGATGGCTATGTGATGAGTATGATGTGACTGCGAGATGTGTTCATATGATTTGAATGTGACGAGAAGGGTTTGCTTGAGGTGTAGAAAGAACTATTTGGTGCTTGATTTCCATCTTGATTTGACGTATAGTCTCGAGTTATGGGTGTGTTGAAGGATCCTTTTCATGTTGTTTAGTTGAGGAGTGGTGTAGATTTTCATGTCGTGATATGAGTTCAGACTCAGGAAGATTAAGTGGTTGCATAATAGTTATGACCGTGGAAGGGTACAGAAAGATCTCAATTTGAGGCTAAGCAGGTGGGTTATCTCCTGCGGGATGTCCTGAGGTTGTGTGATCTCTATGTTGTTTTGTTGAGAGTTCTCTTTTACCAGTAAATTATATGTAGTGCAATTTGAGTTTGGATCTCTTGTGGAAGTTGGCTTGACTGTTACGAGGATGAATGCGAAATGTGCAAATGATTTGAGGTATTATGTGGTTTGTGTTACATGAGCTTAGGAAGGATTTAGTTGAATCCTATTGCGGTGTTATGCCAGTATGGGGGTGGATATTGCAAGTTATCAGATGCTTTATTCCTTGGCCTTGAGCCAAGTGGGGGAGTCTGCTATCGACGGGTTAATTGCGTGGGTATGTGTTGTATTGGTTTCAGTTTGAGGTATACTGGTGAATCAGTTATGGCTTACAGAGGTTGAGATCGAGGGTGACTTGAGTAAGGAAATTTTGGATAAGGGTTGTGTTATGCTTTATGGGTATATGAGAAACATTGGATGATTGAGTTGTTATTACAGTTTGGTTTTGTGCAAATGGGATCCAGAGAGTTCTTGATGGTTCCTACCATGGTTAGAGATGTATATTTCCTACTGGTGTGAGGATCATGTGATGTATAGTGATTTTCTCCTGGATGGGATCAAATGGAAAGTTCTTGGCTAATTAAGTATGTAGTTGCATGTGACTCGGAGTGGATTACGAAGCTCTCATCATTTTCGTATGATGCCATGGTATGCGCGGTGTGTTGTGGAGGATTGAGAATTGCATGTGTAAGGTCACAGTTCAATTTTGAAGGGAAAGTCATGAGTCCTTTGGCAGCATGGACAGTTTCAGAACTAGGTAAATGATATTACTATCTGGTATGGCTTGATGAGGGTAGACATTTCAGAAGGGGCAATGTGTTTTGATTTGTGGATACTTCATTAGTATTGCGGCACTCTCTTGTTTGATCAACTGTTGATGTTCAAATTTTGCTTTGTGGCACAGAAGAATTATAGAAGTATTCCTCGTGGGATGATCGTGTATTGGAGAAGTGTTAGACATTCAGGCAGTGGAGTTGAGATCAAATATGGTGATTCGTGTGTTCTATGGATTTGGAGATTGGGAATTCTCATGAGTAGATTGTTTCGTGTTTGTGGACTGTGAAAACGTAGCCAAGGTTAGTCAGAAGATAGTATGTGTTGTGATTCAGTTATTGTGGACTTTCAACGGGATATTTATCTATTGTGGGTGACGAGAGTTGATTTGGGGTTCATTAGTAGGCCCAATATGGATGTGTGTTCTGCACCGAGTCGGATTGGTTAGCTCCATACTGCCATTGTTGAGGGATGTACCATTTGGTTGTTGTTGAGCTTATTCGTGTTCTGAAATGATTTGTGAATTACTCTTCTATGCCATGAGGAGTTGTGATTCGTTGGTTATATGCACATATGGTGCGGTTCTATTTGAGCTTTATAGCGGAATTTGAGCGAGATGAGTATTTGGGTATTGCATGATTGATTGCGCGTTGGCTATGTTCTTTCCAGATTGTGGTATTATGTTATTTGCTTTCCGTGATTATGGTAATGCACTTTGGGTACTTGATGTCGAATTTCGCGTGGTTATTGATTTTGATCAAGGTGTCTCGAGGTATATAATATGGACCAGCATTTGGATGGGGTCATGCATTACAACGAAGTTATGTTGAGATATGATTCTTTGTGTTGGATTCGTGTGTTTTGGTTCTACGGTGTGTGCTAGGATCTTAGCATGGTGTTGTGATGGTACTTGTTAAGCTGGCAGGACAGTCCTCTCGTTTGAGGCATTTTCAGGATTGAGTACATTTGGAATGTTGCTATTTGGTGCACGGGTTGTGGCTTTAAGCTGTATTGATGTGTCATGTCACTAGAGTGATTATGTTAGATGGGATGAGGTCGTCATACTAGAATTGGTGCTATCGGATCTGATTGCGGTATATTTGGAAGGATATTGATGCTGATCGGCTTAGAAATTTGCTATAGTTCCTATCGAAGGAGAGGGAGTTCCACAACTTGTTGATCTGGAGAATGGTTATGAGTTTCTGCGTGTTTCTTTCATCGTTGGCAGTATATGAAGGTGTTAGAACGATGCTTTCTTTGATAAGAGGTTTATTACCGACATTGGGTTGTTTTGAGCAGCTACTGTGATTAGAAATTATCGCTATGAGTGTTTGAGTTATGTGGTATATCATGTGATTTCATCTTGAGTTATGGCTATGACTGGATTCAACTTGTTCAGACTTATACAATGTGTAGATGCGAGATTCTGATCTTATCGAAAATTTCAGATGTGGAAATTGGATTCTAAGGCTTATGGGCTAGGTTGGATTAAGAAATTGCAGTCATGTTGTGTTATCAAACCTATATGGGATAGGGTGACGTGGGATCACCCCCGGGTATGTGCATGTTAAGGTTACACGATGATTTTATCGCTTTTGGAACAACTCTGGGCATGTTCGAGGATAAACGTATGTTTAATTGGGGGAGGATGTAACGACCTGACCGGTCATTTTGACCATTTGCACTTCGCTCGGTTGTTTGAGGGGATGAGTAGCTCCGTAGGATGTATTATGACTTATGTGAATCGTCGGTTTTGGCTTTTAGGTTATTCAGAATTTGATTTGGAGGAATGATTCTCAGCTAGAAGCTTTAAATTTGAAAGGTTTAACCAAGTTTTGACTTTTTAGTATTTGACCTCGGATTGGATTTTTTGATGGTTCCGTTAGCCCCGTTGGGGTGATTTTGGACTTAGGAGCGCTTCTGGATTGTGGTTTGGAGGTCTGTAGTAGAATTTGGCTTGAAATGGAGAATGTTGGAATTTTGGAAAGTTTGACCGAGAGTGGACTTTTTGATATCGGGGTCGGATTCCGATTCCGGAAGTGGGAGCAGGTCCGTAATGTCAAATGTGACGTGTGCAAATTTGAGGTGAATCAGACATGATTT